>NC_073692.1:133163846-133463846 GCF_029784155.1 Uranotaenia lowii
AGTGGTAGCAGCAGCAACAACAATGCTGGCAATGGTATCGGAAGTACCAGCACCGGAAGTCGTCATCCGCGGGAAGTTGTGGTTCGACTGTCGATAGCCGGGCAGCAGCAGAAGTACCAGCATCAGACGACCCTGCAGGAGCTGACCAGTGTGGTTTGAACAAACGAGAACCGGAAAAGAGACGAAGAAGCAAGAACAAACCAAAAGAGGGAAGTTCAACGAACAAGCCTAAGGCCTCATTATACCAAAACCACCACCACCATCGTCACCTTATCTGAGACATGAAACCCAAAACAAAACAAAGAAAAACCCGTAACCCCGTTAGTTCTGATTCTGATCAAGATGAGTTATTGCGGTCATCTTCGGAGATGGCGTTCTGTGTTAGACACTTCGTAGACACACCGTATAGATAGTCAGGTGAAGATGTTCCGAGGGGTCTTGAACAGAGAAGACTTCATTACTTGAGACCTTTCGGAGATCAGCGCTTGAAGTGTGCCGTTTTAAATTTTAACCTAACTTTAAAATATAGGTCAGCCCGAGAGATTTGTTGCTAGCTGACATTTCGGTTTTTGAAATTCTGTACCTAAGTGGTACAAAAAAGAAAAACAAAACTCACAATCCGGAAATATATTTAAAAATCGTTAGACATTCCCAGAAGAAAGAAAATCCCGAAATCGTAAAATATTTAACCACAGAGACAAAACCATATAGACACACACAAACACGTATAAACATTAAAAAGGCGGCTTTTGTGGTTGCAGTTGAAGAGAACCACAAACGGAAACAAAAACAAAATGTGATTCAATGAAAAATAATTTACTACAACTAGGAGGAGTCGTTCCCTGCGAAAGTACGTTTGATGCTGGTAGAAACGAAATACAGCAACTGGCTGTAAAGGTTATGAAAAATGTTCGAAAAAATCACTCCGCAAGATTGATTCCATCGGAATTGTGACAGAAGGCTAAATCTCATTCAAAAGTGCAGGTTTGATCTTGTTTTGAACCATTGGGCATATAGTCCTCATCACTGGGCCATTTTCCATAGAACAGAAATCTTCAGAAAAGAAGAATCTCAAAAATACTTCTCATTTGTTTTTATTTTATCTGTCAAACACAAGAAACGGAAGAGGCTAGAATAAATTGTTCAGAAAATCAACTTGAAGAAAGAAAAATTAAAGACACAGCATGTGAAAAAATCTAGTCAAAGGAAGGGAAGAAACCAAAAACAAAAAAAAAACACGAAACGGAAGAAGTACCCAAAAATTGCCTAGTTAGTAAGTGAATGTTGAAGTTTGATTTTAGAGGTTAAGTCAAAGATGGTGAAAAAAAGGAGCTTGGTTTGAGTGTGCAATGCGATAGGGGTGGAAAAGTGACATACAAGTTTGTTTGCTTTTATATTTATTTCTATTTTAAGTTAGATCATTTAGGGATTTTCGATCCCTCTACATTCCGTTAGGTAATATTGATACATATCAGGAATGTTCAAAACAGGCAGCATACGTAAACATTATGAACAAAAAAAATGCATAATTTTAATTAAACTTTGTGATTTTAGCTTACTCTTGGCCATGAAAACGCTTTTCTATAGAAAAAAAATCAACTGGCAACACGGAAATCTAGTCATTTTCACTAACAAGTTATAATTTTAAGCTATCTCCTGTTTTTAAAAATGATTTATAATTCACAAAATCAAACGTAGATAAATCAAGCCCTCTTTCGCAGATGTATAAATTAAAATTGAAAAGTGTACATACCAAAAAATATTTTAAATTTCGATCAAAGCAAGAAAAAAGTTTAAAAACGCTAAAAGCAAACAAATTTCCAACCAAAAAAAATGCAACATTTCACTCATACACTTTCACTACGATATTATGTTTAGATAAAAATAAATGGCATCCAATAATCCATCCAAACGTTGAGTTGATTAATTTTAGCGATAAATTAAGCATCAAAATGAGCTGACTTCCCAGTTAAAAAATACAAAAAAAATTGATGGATTGAAAAAAACAAAAACATAAAGTTAGGTTCACAAATTGAGTTGAGTAAATTTGTAAATCAGCATCTTTTGAAGAAAATACTTAAGAATTCGGACACTAAATTCTGAATCCGAATTCTAAATCTGAATTTTGAATCTTGAATCTGAAATCTAAATCGAAATTCTGAATTCTGAATCTGAATTCTGAATCTGAATTTTGAATCTGAATTTTGAACCTGAATTCTGAATCTGAATTCTGAATCTGAATTCTGAATCTGAATTCTGAATCTGAATCTGAATTCTGAATCTGAATCTGAATTCTGAATCTGAATTCTGAATCTGAATTCTGAATCTGAATTCTGAATCTGAATTCTGAATCTGAATTTGAATTCTGAAACTGAATTCTGAATCTGAATTCTGAATTCTGAATCTGAATTCTGAATCTGAATTCTGAATTCTGAATCTGAATTCTGAATTCTGAATTCTAAATTCTGAATTCTGAATTCTGAATTCTGATTCTGAATTTTGAATTCTGAATTCTGAATTCTGAATTCTGAATTCTGAATTCAGAATTCGGAATTCTGAATCTGAATCTGAATTCTCAATCTGAATTCTGAATTCTGAATTTGAATTCTCAATCAGAATTCTGAATCTGAATTTTGAAACTGAGTTCTGAATCTGAGTTCTTGATCTTGATCTGAATTTTAAATCTGAAATCTTCATTTTGAATTGAAATTGGAATCTCAGTCCTGAAGCTGAATTCAGAGTTTAAAAATTAGAAGTTGTTATTCTGAATTCTCAATCTTAGTTTAGAATTTTGAGCTCGAAATTTGAATTTTTATTCGTTGAATTATCATTTGTTTTTGTTGAAAATGATTTAATCACAAATATCATATTTTTTGTTGTATCTCATTTGAAAAAAAATCCGTACTATTTCTGCTGTGAATAAAATAAGTTTTAAGCTGCAATTTGAATATTTTTTCCAACAAACATTGAACGCGAGATTCAAATTAACCGTTTCTGAATTTGAATTTTAAAGTTTTCAACCGTTCACCTTAAATTGGGCCGGTATATGTGCAATGAATGATTCAGCCAGCAGCAGCTTAAGGGAGCTCTCAACGATATGATGATGAATCTATAGATAAGGATAAAATAGTTCGTAAAACCAAGACAAATTCAAGAGGCAGTGTTGAATGACCGAAAAAGCACACAAACACCCGAGGGACAAAAATGAAAATCGATTGCGATGCAGTGCAATATAGATTTGCATAGGATTAGAGTGTAGAACATGTAAGGATGTTTAAGAGTTTTTCCAAAATTTCGTTTCCATTTTCCCAACTTCAAAAATTTGCTTAAACTCGTTGATTGAAGCAAATTCAACCGAAATGTAGAAAAAGAGGAAAAAACATTAAAGACCGATCACAATGAGCAAGACAACTTCTTCCAATCAATCTAAAATTTCTATGATATTCAAACTTTGACCTTTGGTTTTTACCAGTTTAGCAGTTTATTGGACTAAAACAAATTTAAGGAGCAAGAAGTAAAACAGAAAAAAAACCCTAGACCTAAACTAGCAATGAATTTGTAGTAGTATGGTGAAAACCTCAAGATAGTGAAATGTGTAAAGTTTGTCCTTTGAAGAACAGGACTTGGAAAAAATCTATGAATCCTGGATCTGTTTTACAGATTCTGGAAGTTAGTCGTTGGGCTTCTGAGTCCGGTGATAGTTTTCCAAGTCAAGAATACTGTTCCTCACACGTTCCCTAAGGATAAAGAAGTAGAAAATAAATTTGCAAGGAAGTTTACCTTAAAATTGTGAATATAAAAAGAGAATTAGCAAGCAAAAACAATAACTCAAATGGAACATATACGATACAAAAAAAAGTCCCACACAAAATAATCCCAAAAACAAGAAAAAACATACTGTTGAATGTTGATTGCAGAAAACAAAGTAACTGAAATACCCATTTAAATAAGAGTTATTAAAAAAAACCAACAAATTGGAACGAAGCTGAGTTTGCTCGCGAAAGTGACGAACCCCGAAAAAAATATTGGAAACAAATGTTTATTGGTCAGCTGGTATGAGTTTCAAAAACTAGCAGAATGTAGAAAAAAAGTAACTTTAAGGAAAAAAACCAATACGTGCGTAGTTCTACAGAAAGAGAAAAGAGATGGAAAAACAAAAATGCGATAAACGATATTCAAATGTTGTTGCAGTGATTTTAAGACCAAGGATATAATAAAAAAAAACAAAAAATACCGGAGAAAAACAACTCTTTGTTGCATACATGCATCGAATAAAGCCTCATGAAGCCAGAATAGACATCTTCAATCGAAAGCTGTGATTTGCCGATTGAGGCGAATCGCATTAAGAAAACAACCTAACTAAATGTTCAATTGTCTTTTTTACAAAAAGAAAACATTGCATCTAAAGGCATTCCCAAAGTTGAGCAGAAACTGAAAACCATCACAATTCTCACTCACACAACCACCACCAAATCGGAATCAGTCCATCACTCGACACTCAACAGAACAATTTTAGAACAATTGATTGCCAAAACAAAACAAAAACATCCTAATAACAGAAAAAAAAATCAAATCAAATCTGCATCAGCTCTGCGAAAAATGACAAAAATAATAAATCTTTATAAATCTTCAACTATAAAATCTCTTTCAAAAACCAAGCAGTACTTACCTAAAACTTGTGTTGAACTAAGTACGACGAACTACTAGAAAAAGAACCCCAGATAACTACAATAGCAAACTGGAAAAAGAAGAGAAAAAAACTAAAATTAAACATTGGTCAATGGTCGAACACGATGCGAAAACAGCAACAGCAAAAAAACACACACACAGAACAAATAATATTACCATGATTAAAAACAAAAACCTATACTACAATGATTATTATAATAAAAATACAATTATAATTTTTTAAGTAGAAAGATAAACAAAATAAAATACCAAAAAAATTGTAAACGAGCGAAATTTGTTGAAAGAAATCCTACAGCACATCCTACTTAACTCTTTTTTTCGCTCTCCAATCCATCTAAACGAAGGGCGGAAAATGACCCTTCTAACGCGTTTTTCGTTTAACGTGGGGCAAATGCGACAACAACATATGTTTCTAAGAAGAAATAGGTAGCAGAGTAGTGAAATGTATCAAGGAAAAACATAATTACCAAAATAGTTTTACCCCTGAATGTATGCACTACCGTTAACAAGTTCGTAACCTCTGCTAGTACACAATTTCGGAAATTCCCGAATCACGGGAAAGGATTGAAAAATTCCCTTGAGCAAAGGCCGTGCAAACGAGGGGTTTAACCCCCGCCCCCACATGAAGATTTTTTCAAGTAAAATTTTCAACTTAGTTACGGAAAATTATCTGATCTTTAAAGGTGTTTAAAACTAAGAGTTAACAAGCAAGTCAGAAATTTGGCTCTGAAATCACCCAAGACTTGAGACATGACATTTCATGACATTCACGAATTTAAAATAACTTTTAATTTTAAATTTTGATTTGCAATGCAACCAACTTTTGTATTGAAACTCCAAACTTGACATATAAAAATCCTACCTCATCTTTAGAAGGAGTTTTTATGATTAAGTGTAACTATAAACAAGTTAGGAGGAAGTAGGCGATGGTTTGTTGGTATCGCACGTGTTTTTTTTTCCTTCCGTCGCGGTGAAAATTAAATGTTTGAAGTTTAACTAGTTTCTTATTGTAAAATTGTGATTTTTTTTCTGGAAAAAGTGGATAATGAGTAGTGATTGATAATAGCATGTTTAATTTATTGTGCCCGACCCGATTCTCCATTGATTTCGTTCACCTCGTGACATCGTTGAAAGATACGCTACAAGAGGAAACACACATGTTACTTCAACAATTGGTGAATTCGTTCCATTATCTTTCTCATTCATTTATTGTGAACTGATGTTGCAATCAAAGAATTTCTTCCTGAGAATTTTCAGGAGCCTACGAAATTTGAAAATTATGAAATAACGCTTATTAATTTATGAAGAGATATGAGGTGATACCCCGCAATTTGTAGGGAGTACAGAGAAGTTTGTTTTCCTACTTCAGGCTATTTCAATTTAAGAAGTACAATGTTGGAAACATTTTTGGGTTTCGTTTATAAAGTGGTGTTAGAATTACTATTATGATTTGACAACATAAGGATGATGAGATGAGATACGCATAAGAATTACGTCAGAAATCAACGTGAAATAGGGGAGTTCTTCCAATTACGTTGTGCCTTGGAACCTGACAGTTTGTTTATGTGCTCGTTTTATTAATCATATTCCAGGTTTAAAATTTCCGATGTTTTAAAAAAGTTTTCACTGCTAGAGTTCAATCGACGGTAAGTTATTGAATGATATAAATTTATCAGTACTTTCACAATTATTTGGCAAAATCTTTTAGAAGAGCTGATTCCAAAAGATTTTGTGGTGCTACTAATTTTTTTCTCTTTTCTTCCAATATTTAGTTTCAAGAGCGAGTAAAGGCGCTATACCCAAACGAGTTAAGATGAGTAGTAAATGTACTTTTACTACTCACCGGGATGCTGACAAGATCTGGCTGTGTATATATCATAAGCATAAGCATAAGCATTTAGTGTAACTAAACAAGTTAAGAGTTTGAAACCATTGTTAGTGTTTACCACTAACGATGATCATTATTTATTTTATTTCTGAAGTCTTTGACTATTGTCATACAGACTGATTGCTTAAGATTAGCTTATAATTAAATTACATAGCAATTAAGTTAGGTGACGTCACGGATTGCACATTTAAACTTAGATTTAGTAACATGATAGTCAAACAAGTGAGAAACAGCATTGAAAACTTCACAACATCGAAGGAGGGGGTGATTCTGTCCGAACACTGTCCTGCTTCTTGGCAGCCAAAACATGGTTTGATTAAAGCTTAGTTCTTTTAGAAATGGGACAGTTACGAATGCGTGTATCTCAAAAACCATTCGTTTGATCGAAATACTTTCTATGAAGAAAATGAAGGTAATGTTATGATATTTCATGAAAAAAATTGAAAAAATTATTTATCGTTTTTTGTAAGAGAAATTTCTGATTTTTGTTGGTATCTCCCTTTGACCGGCGCACACCTTTTTCAGTCATGATATTGATCAGTTTTTCCAACTTATACTTCGTCAAATCTATATTTTAGGTGGCTTCACCCTCCTTCTTCAATTTCTGATACTTTTCGGTCCAATAATTGTCTTTTGAAAGAAGCTGAAAGCAATTTAGTGGATAAAGTTGTTTCGAAATGAACAAATTTGATCATTTCTGACCACATTTTTTAGCGTTTTTAATAGAATTTCTGCTGGTAAAATCTGACAATAACGAAGTAAAACCATCATGAGATTGAACTCGAAGTATAATCGGTTAGTATAAATCGTGGGATGTGAATGGTGCATACAAGATAACTCTTTTTAGGCTTAAAAAACGGCAAAAACCAAAGTTTTTTATTTTGAATTTTTTTTGTTTATTTTTTCAGGAGCAGAATATTGGCAAACTATTATAGTTTTATACCAAATAACCAGAAAAAACATACTTCAATATACTCGGGACCTTGTCACTAGCAAACATGGTACAGGATTTAAACGCTGGAATTTGTTTGAAATAGGGTATTTCATAAGTTTTGTCGTTCATTAGAAATCATCTGTCCCATAGCCTCGGTACCGGCTTTACAACTTACGAGCTCTGCAACTAGCAAAAATTGTTGTTAGAGGTTAGATTTGAATGACTCATCACTAGGCAACACTTTCAGCTTATCGGAGAAAATTGTTTTGGACATTTCAGCGATCTACCCCAAGTTTTTCTATAATTGAAAATTAAAAATGCTGGTATGAGACTTGACTTCCCTGATGACTCTTAACCGTAGTTGCCGATCATGTGCTTTACTACAATGCATGATTTGAACTTTGTAGACATTATTGACAGTGTTTGTCTACTTTTCCATCACTGACACACAGCAATTCTTTGAATAATCAATGGTTTTGTCAGCAATCAATTGGATAATGACGGATTTTGAAGGAAACTGTGCAAAATATTTTTTTTCTTTTTCTCTTGCATCCTAAATATCTCTACAACGCGTAAATTTTAAATTTTGAAAAAAATAGGTCGAATAGTACTTTTTACAGGCAACAAAATGCTGTCAAAATTTTGAATATCCGATTACTAGTAAACGAGCTATTAGCAGATGAAAGTGTCCCATTTCTAAAAGAACTAAGCTTTACGCAGTCGGCGTACTGGAACGTATATGTTCAATCTCTGGAGCAATTGCGGGCAGTCAACGACATTAGTCAAGATGTCGTAGACGAAGGTGCGCTGTAGAAAAGTTCTTCTTTGGCTCAAAGACGTCATTGATAGCAAGGCACACCTCTCAGAATAGGGTGGTAACCGTACGGGATCTTGCCATGGCAATCGACGCAGTGCGTAGCGGAGGAATTTTTTCTGAATCCTTTCGAGCCTTTCGCTGTGGACTGAGTGGTAGGGTGCCCAGATTGGTACCGCGTATTCCAGAACACTGCGTACCAATGAGCAGAAAACTGTTTTCAGAGCATACGGGTCCTCAAAGCTGAGTGTATTCCGCCGCAGGAAGCCGAGCAAAGCAAAGGCTTTGGCTGCAGTAGTCGCGGTGTGTTGAACAAATGAGAGCTTTTGGTCAAACGTTATTCCGAGGTCTTTAATAAAGGTTACTCTTTCGAGAGAGGTGGCACTCAAACCGTAGTCGTAGACAACAGAGGCTCTGGTCCTAAAAAAGCTTATGCACTTACATTTTTTGGCGTTAACTTCCATACCGTGTAATCCACACCATACTGATAATCGATTGACGTCCTCCTGAAGCGCAACACAATCCAATATCGAATCAATGGTCCGGTAGATTTTAAGATCATCTGCGAACAGCAGTTTCGGCGACTGAAGGAATGTAGCTAGGTCGTTAATAAAAATCACGAAGATGAGCGGTCCAAGATGACTACCCTGCGGAACACCAGACGGCATGTCGAACAAGGAGGAGTGAGTCCCACGAATGTTTATATAGCCTTGACGGTTCAGCAGATACGAGTACAGCCATTTAGTTGCCCACTCGGGAAATCCATATCGATTAAGTTTTTCTCTTACGATTCTGTGAGGTACTTTGTCGAAGGCCTTGGCAAAATCTACGTAAATTGAATCCACTTGCAGTTTTTTACCTGTTGCAGAATGCAAATCGCTGGCATAGATCATTAGGTTTGTCAAGGTTGATCGTTTCTTGATAAACCCGTGCTGGACATCGGTGAGTATTGGAGTGGCTGCTGAATAGATTCTCTCGTATATCAGGACTTCTAGCACTTTGGAAAAGCAGCAAAGAATCGATATTGGCCTGTAATTCTCCACACGATGAGCATTTCCTGACTTAAGGATCGGTGAGATTGATGCGATTTTCCAAGGAGAAGGAAAAGTACCTTCCGAGATCGATCGATTGAAAATCATGCACAGCGGTGTGACAAGCGAAGCAGCTATTTTTAGTATTAGCAAAACAAAAATAACCAACCAATAATTTTCTACTTAATAACTTAGTATTTTGATTAACAAAAAACTTTTTTAAATTCAAAATAAATACAGTGGAATTTTGCAATCAATCTTTCAATTGAATATGAAGATAACAAATATAAATTAAGATGAAGAATAAATAACAATTATTATCATTTTAACAAATCTTATTCATTTTAGCATTTTTGAATTATGATTTTTTGAAATCTGCGTTTCGTAAATATGTATTCCAAATTTGAAAACTAAAGTGCTTAGTATTTATTTTCAAGCAAATTTCTAGTTCAGAATAAGGCATTTAAAAAAAAGATCAATCATTATCACTTACCGGAACTAGCATTGATTCGAAACTTTCTTATCAGTAGAATTTTTATTTTTATGTTTTGAGTTCGTGAGTTTGTGAGATCATGAGTAAGAAAATGGTGTTTGAAATAAATTTCCTTAAATATTTTAATTTCGAAAACAACTCCCCCCCGCCCCCCCTTCTCCCCATTTTTCGCACGGGCCTGCTACATTTCCAAAAAATTACACGACCTTATAAGAGGAAAAACGGATCAGTTTCAATAAGAAAAACGATTATTTTACCTATATGGTTTGGACATAGGGGGATAACAGAAAATAATGCGAAAAACAATTAAATTGGTATAAGTTGCACGAAAGCTTGTATGCAACAAAATTGCATACCATATCATTGCACAAAACCTATAAATCAAGTAATCGAATAATTCAATTAAATCAAGGTGAAATAACTCTCATCTTCCAAAATTTGTTTTTTGTTCTTGTAATCTTTCGGATAATATAATTTTTTTTCGAAGCTTACTTAAAATACTTCAAACTTTGTTTATTCCCCCCTTTGGGTTTTTGGGAAGTTTCGAAGGCGGGAGGGGGGGGTGGAGTGACAAAAGAAGAAATTGATATTTGTTCCAGCCTTATCATCGACGAATGTCAGCATGGATCCTGTAAATATTTTTATCGACTGCCCCATAAATTGCTTATCGCAAAGCTTGACAAAATCTGATAATAAAACGGTAAAAAATTAATCGAAAACCGCTATTACCGAGCTTTCCAAAACCGAATATTTATCAGTTTTACTTTCTTCCGAAACTGGTATTGGCGGTATTCGAAAATTATCATAAAGTTAGATATTTTTACCTTTTTCCAGAGGCTCTTTTTGGTCCTTAAGATTTAAAATTTTTATCATTTTTGTTATTTTTGTCATTTTTGTCATTTTTGTCATTTTTGTCATTTTTGTCATTTTTGTCATTTCTGTCATTTTTGTCATTTTTATCATTTTTGTCATTTTTGTCATTTTTGTCATTTTTGTCATTTTTGTCATTTTTGTCATTTTTGTCATTTTTGTCATTTTTGTCATTTTTGTCATTTTTGTCATTTTTGTCATTTTTGTCATTTTTGTCATTTTTGTCATTTTTGTCATTTTTGTCATTTTTGTCATTTTTGTCATTTTTGTCATTTTTGTCATTTTTGTCATTTTTGTCATTTTTGTCATTTTTGTCATTTTTGTCATTTTTGTCATTTTTGTCATTTTTGTCATTTTTGTCATTTTTGTCATTTTTGTCATTTTTGTCATTTTTGTCATTTTTGTCATTTTTGTCATTTTTGTCATTTTTGTCATTTTTGTCATTTTTGTCATTTTTGTCATTTTTGTCATTTTTGTCATTTTTGTCATTTTTGTCATTTTTGTCATTTTTGTCATTTTTGTCATTTTTGTCATTTTTGTCATTTTTGTCATTTTTGTCATTTTTGTCATTTTTGTCATTTTTGTCATTTTTGTCATTTTTGTCATTTTTGTCATTTTTGTAATTTTTGTCATTTTTGTCATTTTTGTCATTTTTGTCATTTTTGTCATATTTGTAATTTTTGTCATTTTTGTCATTTTTGTCTTTTTATCATTTTTGACATTTTTGTCATTTTTGTCATTTTTGTTATTTTTGTCATTTTTGTCATTTTTGTCATTTTTGTCATTTTTGTCATTTTCGTCATTTTTGTCATTTTTGTCATTTTTGTCATTTTTGTCATTTTTGTCATTTTTGTCATTTTTGTCATTTTTGTCATTTTTGTAATTTTTGTCATTTTTGTCATTTTTGTCATTTTTGTCATTTTTGTCATTTTTGTCATTTTTGTCATTTTTGTCATTTTTGTCATTTTTGTCATTTTTGTCATTTTTGTCATTTTTGTCATTTTTGTCATTTTTGTCATTTTTGTCATTTTTGTCATTTTTGTCATTTTTGTCATTTTTGTCATTTTTGTCATTTTTGTCATTTTTGTCATTTTTGTCATTTTTGTCATTTTTGTCATTTTTGTCATTTTTGTCATTTTTGTCATTTTTGTCATTTTTGTCATTTTTGTCATTTTTGTCATTTTTGTCATTTTTGTCATTTTTGTCATTTTTGTCATTTTTGTCATTTTTGTCATTTTTGTCATTTTTGTCATTTTTGTCATTTTTGTCATTTTTGTCATTTTTGTCATTTTTGTCATTTTTGTCATTTTTGTCATTTTTGTCATTTTTGTCATTTTTGTCATTTTTGTCATTTTTGTCATTTTTGTCATTTTTGTCATTTTTGTCATTTTTGTCATTTTTGTCATTTTTGTCATTTTTGTCATTTTTGTCATTTTTGTCATTTTTGTCATTTTTGTCATTTTTGTCATTTTTGTCATTTTTGTCATTTTTGTCATTTTTGTCATTTTTGTCATTTTTGTCATTTTTGTCATTTTTGTCATTTTTGTCATTTTTGTCATTTGTGTCATTTTTGTCATTTTTGTCATTTTTGTCATTTTGTCATTTTTGTAATTTTTGTCATTTTTGTCATTTTTGTCATTTTTGTCATATTTGTAATTTTTGTCATTTTTGTCATTTTTGTCTTTTTATCATTTTTGACATTTTTGTCATTTTTGTCATTTTTGTTATTTTTGTCATTTTTGTCATTTTTGTCATTTTTGTCATTTTTGTCATTTTCGTCATTTTTGTCATTTTTGTCATTTTTGTCATTTTTGTCATTTTCGTCATTTTTGTCATTTTTGTCATTTTTGTCATTTTTGTCATTTTTGTCATTTTTGTCATTTTTGTCATTTTTGTCATTTTTGTCATTTTTGTCATTTTTGTCATTTTTGTCATTTTTGTCATTTTTGTCATTTTTGTCATTTTTGTCATTTTTGTCATTTTTGTCATTTTTGTCATTTTTGTCATTTTTGTCATTTTTGTCATTTTTGTCATTTTTGTCATTTTTGTCATTTTTGTCATTTTTGTCATTTTTGTCATTTTTGTTATTTTTGTCATTTTTGTCATTTTTGTCATTTTTGTCATTTTTGTCATTTTTGTCATTTTTGTCATTTTTGTCATTTTTGTCATTTTTGTCATTTTTGTCATTTTTGTCATTTTTGTCATTTTTGTCATTTTTGTCATTTTTGTCATTTTTGTCATTTTTGTCATTTTTGTCATTTTTGTCATTTTTGTCATTTTTTTCAATTGTCAATTTTTTTTGTCATTTTTGTTATTTTTGTTATTTTTGTCATTTTTGTCATTTTTTCATTTTTGTCAATTTTTTAATTTTTGTCATTTTTGTCTTTTTTGACATTTTTGTCATTTTTGTTATTTTTGTCATGTTTGTCATTTTTGTTATTTTTTTGTCATTTTTGTCATTGTTCTCATTTTTGACATTTTTGTCAATTTTGTCATTTTTGTCTTATTAGCCATTTTTTGTCATTTTCGTCATTTTTGACAAATTTTGCATTTTTGCTAAGCTGCCTTAAAATTTCAGCATTTACGTGTACATATTTTCCTTTCCTTTCCTACTTTTTCTTATTAAAAAAAAGTGTAAAGCTGAGTGTTGTAGAGTAAAAAAAAACGAGTTTGGCTTCAAGCCGATTCAAATAAAGAATTGATATAGAAGAAAGCTTATCTTAAGTTTAATTTATTTGATTAACGAGGCATGCTTGGTAGATTCGCCACCGATCATAAATTTAGAGAAGGCCTTCGTTTATATCAGTTTAGTTTGAATATTGTTCGTCACTAGACCGATTTTTAGTTAGGGATATTTCAAACCCATCTGGCATGGCAACCCTGCAAACTTCAATGAGATCCGCCAGTGAAGCCAGTATATTTTCAAATCGAAAAAGTAACGCGTGTTTGAGACTAGAAAAATGATTGTCTCCAATTTAGCTTTGTAACATCTTTGTTTCACAATGTATGTTCACCGGCAATATGAACTTGATTTTTAGTGGAAACTATAAGCCAAATACAACCTTTTATCAATCAGAATTTGAAAACTTTGTTTATCTTTTTGAAATTTCAAATTTGAATTTTAATTTTGCAAAGTCAAACCGGCACCACTGCTTCCGGTTGTTGTCAAACTTAACAAAACAACACAACATCGAAAAACTTCACCAGCTGTCAACGTGCGCGAGCGAGCGAGCGAGCAGCGGAAAAGAAAGAAGGAAAAAAGAGCAAGAGAACGCGCAAAGCAACGGAGGAGGAAAAAGGCCAACCTTCAAACAGACGGGTGTAAAATCCATCATCAGCAGCAGCAGCAAAAATTGAAATCGCGTTCCGTTGCGTCGAGTTCACCTTCATCTCGTCGGAATGATGTGTTTTTCCTGGATAAAATTCGATTTTTCATTATGTTGAAGCGTTGTTCTAGTTGTTGAATAGTTTAATTCGAGAAGAGTGCGAGGAAATATTGGGTGCTAACGTCGGGTGGCTAGTTAAAGTTTGTTAAAATTTACTCCTCAAGAAGAATCGAGTGAGCAACCAACAGCAGAAGGAAAAAGTGAATGAAAATGTTGCATGTGTAGAAAATTTTCCCTCAAAACCCCGATCTCCTCAAGTGGAAAACAACGACCGAGAGTGCTAGGAATAAGTGTCTATTTAGTTGTTGAAAATTGTGCTCGATTTTTTTGCCATGGTCATTGGCTAGTAGAAGATCATCCGCCCCGAGAGTTCAAGTTTGTCCCCTAACTAGAAGAAGCGAGTGCTCTCGAGGTTGTCTGCTGGGAAACAAGGAAGCAGAAATTTGCTCCTGGTGCAGCTCTGGGGGGTCTCCCTTTTAAAGTGAGTGTGTGGTCAGTTTTGTTTTGACCTGGTTCTATACATTTAAAAAAAAAGTTGGAGCTGTTCCGAAGGATTACCCTAAAGGATATCGTCCTACCAACCTGCGAATCGAGGCGAGCGACCGATCCGAATTGCACAAAAGGTAAGCAAATAGAAAGCAAAATCCACCGCGGAGCCGTTCGGTTCGCTGAGCAATTGGCCAGCCCGTGAAGAAGATGTTCATCAATCGACCGTCCGGATTATGTCATCGCGAAATTGCGAAGAGTTACACGCTAGTCAAGTTTTCTTGAAGATTTTCCTTGGGTTGAAGGAAAAACTTCTTCCTAAAGACTGAGACGTTTGCGAATATTATAGTCCAATCACAGTCATATAGTCACTTTGTATACGTTATGACTCATTATCGTGATTCAAGTTGCAACGAAACTGCTCCAAAGTTTGTCTGGAATAAATACAACCAAAATCCAACCCTCCAGAACAGCGGAAGAACCCCTGTTCGGAGATTTTTTTTTCCTGAAACCATCAGCTGTGCCAAATGGCGACCCTAACCTTGGAACAGCTCTGCGCCTTACACCTTTACAACAACATCAACAAAATTAACATTATTCCCACCGAGCTAGACCAGCCCTCGTTCGTCGTGGTTTTCCCCCTCGCGAGTCGAGAGTAACCTTTTCGCAGATCCGTCTTGATTATTAATTGTTCACTTTGTGAACTGGTCGTAATTTTTTTTAAATTTAAATAACCTTTTTTCCCAAATCTTTTCCTTATAAAGTTTTTCATAAAATTCTCTCGGTCTGGCTTGAATTTGTTAGAAACGTGCGCCTCGTGGATTATTCTATATGGATAGCGTCGAATTTTTTTTTCGGTTCTACCTTATTCTAGAGATTCGCTCCTGTGGTCGTTCTCGTTCATCAAATGTACAACACAAGCAAACAAATCAACCATCCGTTTGCGATCCCCCAGATAGTCTCGTCGTTATATATTACCCACCTTATTCCATACGATCGAAAATTGGAACCATTCTCAATTGTTCGTGCTCGCTTGTTGTAGGTACCTACCAATTGCAGAAAGATGATGGCTTGTGACGTTAATTATTTCGGTTTGGTCGAATTGTTCTGGCCAAAAGAGTCTACTCCTCCTTCCAGCTCACCACGAAGAGAAAGAAGAAGTAGGTGATTGTCCATTTTTTTGCTGGTTTGATTAATTTGTTCAATTTTTTTCGTGAATGGATCTCGTACTTGTAGTTATATCAAACGCCATGCTACCGCTGCTGGTCGAATGCCATAATGATGCAACAGTTGGTGGTGGCGACGCCAAGCAAGTAAATTTAAATGTTTGCTGATATACTAGAAAATATTCCAAGTACATATGTACCTACATAGTTTTTTTTTTAAGTTTTATTTGTGACACTTTACCATCCTTATGGCATTCGTGTCGAGTTCCTACAAAGTGATTTGTCGTTTATGCATTGAGAAAATCGAAATATTCGAATTGGTGGTTGATTTGTTTTTTACGATAATCTTCTCATGAATACAGAAATTGTTTGCCAACTTCCGGTATGCCTTAGAAGCCAATTATCCGTCATCTGAACTAAAAACTTATTAAAATAATTGGATGTTTCATGAATTCCTTTGACCGATAGGTTCTTGAAAATAACAAAAATACTAAAAAGGAAATTGAGCAAATTAGTTCTGAATTGGTCACTAAAGTAACTATTTTTATTATTTTCTAACCATTTTTTTTAAATTCCATTCAATCTTTATCTTTTTTTATTTGAGAAGAAAAAGCCCATATAAGTTGAAATTCGATCCAACAACTCATATGCATCTAAAACCTTCATCTTTTGCATCAACAGATTACAAATTAAATCCAAATTATAGGTACATCGATCACAGACGTAACAATCTAGCAATATTTTGTAAGTTAATCTCGGCCTAGATTAAGCTTTCCCAAAACTCTCAGCGAAATTTACATTTCAATGTGCTCCAAGATGAACAAACAATAAAAACTGATGATACGCGATTGATCCTTCTAAATATTCTAACAAGAGATGCATTTTGACCCTAGTTAGTAGAGGCGTATGATACGACCAGGAAGAACCGAGAAAGATTATTCGTATTTTCAAAATTCGATTAATCATGCGTATCAAACTTTCATTTTTCGGCTTGTCCTAAAAATTATTGTTCCATTTTTCTTTGATCTTTACATTTATTTTAACGTGAAGTTTAGCCTTTTTAATATGTTTGTTCAAATAGATAAAAATGTGGGTTTACGAGCTTATAACATTTTAATGCGGAATTTAACATAAATACATCACATTTTCACTCATCCAGTGTTTAAATACAGGTCTGGAATTCTTATATTTCAACATGTTTTTGTCTTTTCAAAAGCATGAATTTAACTAACTCAATTCAAGTTGAAAAATCTACTCAAATTTGAAATGTATTGATAATTTATTCGGGTTTTTCATGTTTTCTATCCGTTTGTCCTTTGAAACATGCAAGGCGATTTTGAGTCTATTTTTACCCTATGCTGTGTGAATAATAAATTCGTCGAGATTTTCTTTTGTCTATGGAAACAACTTTTTTATTTTTTTTGGGAAACAAACAAAATTGAATTTGGCTCCAATGAAGCCTAAAGGTATGAGCCGTTTCAAATATAGAAATTGTTAAAAAAAAACAACTTTTTTGATCTCTTACTTATACAAAAAAAAACAAAATAGTTTTTTCAGTATCATTTGAAAAGTTTAAGAAATGAGATTAAAATCGTTTAAGATGTTTTACAGTACTGAATATAGCTATATTAATGTAAAAATGTGTATTATTTAAAAAAAAAAAAGTTTAAGACCATATGGGCTAGTTACACAGGTCTAAAAGTTTTTATTTTGGCTTAAAATGCATCCACTTTCTTTTAATTTGTAACTTAATTATTGAGCGTGTATCAACTGTGCGATACGAAGGTCTTCGACAAAGTTCTTCATCAGAAAAAAAATCATTTAGAGAATTTTTAAATTGACACCAAACGATATTTAAAGTGTCTTGTAGTACCATGTTATTAAGTGTATTTTTGATGTCATGAGCTCATAAATCCTTATAAAAAGCTGTTCCTAAATTGAAGAATTGCTCATTCAATCTATTGGTTAAAATTTGTTAAGTCACTATTGATGAAATGTTTGACTTGATGTGGTCACTTGTTTCATCTGAAAGTAACTATTTTCCCCTACTTTTTTACATTATAGAATCATCGCATAAAACACGAAAAAAACAGCATTTACCTACTCTGCCGCTATTCGCAAGACTGTCCCATATGCATTTTCTTCATTTATCAGTTTATCTCAAAAATCGTTCGTACAGTTAGTTCTTGAATTTAGACTAAAAACTTTCATAACTTTGTTCTTAACATATAGGAAAAAAATACCAAGTCATGTCTGTCCCATATGAAATATATCTCGAGGATGTCTCGAGGATGCAATTATGCCATGAGTTTTCAGTACTCTACTAACTTTTTCGCTCAATCCAGGAATATAAGTTAGTGAGACGTATTTTCATAAATTTTCCGTAGTGCTGTTGCTTATGTAGTTGTAAATAGTGTGGATAACATTTTTGAAAAAAATACAATTTTTTGATTTAAATCGGATTATTTTTTATTTAAAACAGTTTTTTTTTTTATTTAAACAGAGTTTTTTCAATAACCTTTATTTTAAGGGGAAAAAAATCTACTATCCGAAGAATCTTCCATTATAAAAGCTCTGATATTTAACTCAGTAGAATGAAGGCTGTATATGTGTAACATTCATGATTCGTGATTTTATACATTCACCAAAGGCAGAGCAAGCCAATGCTTTCCAAACAAAATTCACATCAATCCGACATTGTATACATCCAACACCTCGAAACAGAAAGACTAGCCTAGTTCTGATTAGCGAGATGGCGATCGTTTGAAAAATTATGTCAAATTCCTTCGTACACTCAAAAAACTTATGTGAAACCTATTTGAATTTACGTAGGAACCCGAGATTGCATAACAAACAGAATTCATGTTGTTTTCATATAGGTGAGTACTTTTTGAAGGCCGTGTATAGTGTTTAATAGTAGAGTCGTAGAAAAGGCAGTAGGTATATTATAAAGAATTCTCACAAGCTGAAGTCTTAATTCACTTCCATCGTTTTCAACTAGCAGAAGTCTTAATCGGCTGTAGCTGTTTCTATTGTGAATTTAAATAAAAATTTAAATAAAAACGTCGCTGGTGAACTGGCAACAGAACACAGACTTTCGACAATCTAGTACTTCACTTTTCCTTGTCGGAAGTCTTTCGGAAGTCGGAAGTCCGGACTTCCGAAGTAAAATTTAGTGCTGGCGCTATTATATTAGTAGAAGTCTCAATCCTCTATTTGAGGTTGCCAGATTGCCTGCTTTAATCCGGGTTTGCCTGGATACTTAATACAAAATTTAGGAACAATCCGGCCCGGCCCGGCCCGGTTGTCCGGATTGCATTGAAAAAAGCCTGGACAAATCAAACAAAAAAAAAAAACAAACTGTGTTGTAAAAATTTGTTTTCTTGGTTTATGTTGAGTAATTTCTGGATTTTGACAAAAATTTCCCGGATGTTGTGTCGTCAATTTTGAAATCAAATGCCCGAATTTTGCCATGTTTTTATATAAAATGGCCCGGATTTGTTCGGCCCGGATGCGTGCTGAAAAAATCCGGCAACCTTACCATACTGCCCCTATTCGCATATGAGTCCCATGTGTAAAAACAGCAAACCGAAAAAAACGCTTGTAAAGTTTGAAACTTGTTTTCATAAAAACAAACTTATGAATCATTTGCTGGCATGATGGGATTTTATGATTCGAAATTTTATTTTCAAATAACTGTTGCATCATGTAAATGCTGCTTAAGCCTTTTTAATATTAACATATTCAGTTAATCTACCTTCACCACCACCCACGAGCTACGCTGAGCTGGAGCTTTGCTGCACTCGAGGATGACTAGCAATTGGACAGCATCACCTGCAGGAATCCTTCAGGGGCTCAATCAATTCCGGACAATCAACAGTCGGCAGTGGATCGAACCGATTCCCCAACCCACTCATCGGACTTATCGTCATGCTGCTCAGGCGCCTAACGTTGCGCCTATTTTCCTATTTCAGCTCATCAGTTCCCTCGTTTAAAAGTGCCAAAAATTTCATCTGGTTTTCCCAAATGCTACCCATCAGATCCGGATTACTCGATTGGATCTTCTGGAGCAGCGATGGCAACAGACGGGGGTTGTTCTCAAAACAAGAATTAAACGACGCGGATTTCGGTAATTTGAACGATTTATTTCTATCGTTAAATTATCCCTGTAATTATTTTAATTCAGCATTTAGGGATTTGATTTGACAATAAATTGTGTAATTTTACAATATAGTGTGTGTGTGTGTGTGTTTGTCTACTCACGCCCTTTTTGTTAATATTGTGGCAAACGCAATTGTTTACAACTGTTTGGATTTTGAATTATTGTATTATTTAGGATTTACCTGTTCTCCGGTCGGGTTCGGCACTAACTATGATCAGCACTGAATAGTTAGGCCTTCCATTCTATAGAAATCGCATTTCTAGATTCAAGCCTGAAATATTGCACCTCGCGTAACTTTTGATCTCATCGATAGAACTTTTCGAAAACTTCAGACATGCTAGCTTCATATTTCAACAATCACTGTGCAAAATTTCAATAAAAAATGTAGCGTAGTTTCAGAGATATTGCAGTTTTAATGAGAAAAGTCCAAAAAGTCCGATTTTTGTAGAATTACTGTTTCTCAGGCCACACAAACTCCAGAAGGCTCAAATTTTGTGGGTTTAGAGGTTAAACCCCCCCATGGAGATTTTTCCAAGTTAAATTTTCAACGTAGTAAAGGGAAATTACTTGATTTTAAAAGGTGTTAAATAAGGGTTAACAAGAAAGTCAGAAAATTTTCTCGCCTCCGGCGGAAATATGTCTATATTCACTCTAGATTTGATACATTTCATTTTAAGAAATTACATATATGCCGTTCACGATTTTGAACTATTTTTTAATTGCAAATTTCGATTTGTAATTTAATCAACATTTTGTATTGAAACTCTTAACTTGACATTCAAATAAACTACCTCGTCTTCAGAATAGGGTTTCATTAAGAATTGTAACTGAACAAATTCATAGTTTGAAACCAATCATTTAATCATAAAAATTAATTCATCGAATACTTATTTTATACATTAACAAGTTGGGAGCCATGATGGTCATCAGAATCCACAAAACAAAATCTTAAACCTAGTATCCTCTTCTTAACCCTTTAATGCATGACTTTTTTTTTGCGAAGGGAAAATTTTTTTGACTTATCAAATTGTCTTCATTCAATTCAAGAACATAATTTGAAATGATTTCATGATAAATGATAATATTTTTTATATATTTATAGTATGTTGTTTTAAAACAACATTGTGCACTCCATGGAGATTGATGGTTCCTTTCAAAGAAATGTATTTAAAATAAAACAAATTGATTTTTTATCATTAAATTGAACATTTATTTGAGGGTACGTATATTATGGGTTATGATAACGATAAAAACAGTTGTTGGTGATTGTGTCGCAAAGTGATACTTGGCATTTCTCGCAAAATCTTTTTGTAAACCCTTTGCAACCGGAATATTTGCATCTTGCTTGCTTGTTTTTCCACATTGCCCAGTGAGAAGTTTGATCAAGTTTTACGTTTTGAGGTGGACCAAATTGAAATGGATCACGACGTACTCGTTTGAGAGGTTGGTCCTTCCGTGGGCGTCCTTTTTTTGGAGAGTTTTCACCGATCTTACACAAAACTTCAGCCAACTCAAACCTGAATTCCCGTAGCATAAGTATTTTGGTATTTTTCGGATCACGACGAATAACTTTCTTATAGACCAGCCAAGAATTGATGATTGCCATATCCAAAAAATGATAAAAAAGTCGAGTGGTCCATTTGCGACTCTTAAATGAAATTTTGTATCTACCAATCAAACTGTCGAGTAGGTCCACGCCGCCCATTTGCGCATTGTACTCCTGAACTGCTTTAGGACAAGGAATGGAAACTCGAACATGCTGTTTCTTATCAAATCGGCTTATAGTACCAACTGGCTCTGCTCCAACGTAAGAAGACAGCAAAGTGACTGGTTTATTGTCCTTCCATCCTACAACACTGATATCGATTCCTTCAATGTTACACGTTCTTTCTTCAAAATATCCTCTAGGAATCTCCTTTTTCATCAATTTTTGCTTATCCATAAGCTTACAATTTCGTAGACGATTAGTGCGCACTGTACCTAATGAATAAATACCTTCTTTCGCAAGGTATAATATCAGTGGGATAATAATTTTGATTTACAAAACATCGTGCTGGTTTGAAATATTCTTCTTGGTATGAAATAATTTCAGTCCAAATTTTATTTTGTGTTTCTTGTTCTTCTAAATGCTCAACAACACATTCAAAAACGATGAATAAAGTTTTAAATCACATTAAGTTTAAGATATTTTTAAAGCAAAAAACTTATCGTTTTGCAGGTTTGAACAAATTTTTTTTAATGAATTCAATTTTTTTCTAAACTTTATTAAGTAATGCTAATAAATATAATATAAATATAATAATGATATCTTTCCAAATTTTTCAAAACTGTAGAATTTAACTTTTTTAGATCATCTTGATGATATCATCTTTAAAATATTATTCCTTAATTAAATTAATTAAATAATAAACAAATTCAGAATCAGATTTTTCTTTAACGTAGATTTGTTTTTTCATCAGTTATCAATGATTGATTTCACATATACTGATACCTTTTAAAGCTTATATACTCCACATCCATATCCACCAAATCAGTTATCTATTGAAATCTATTAATAAGTTTTTAAATTCATCAAAACAACTTCTAAAATGTTACAAAACTTATCTTTTTTTTTTTCATATTTTGTTTCAATTTTCAAATAAATTTACTGAATTTTATATTCAAACTGTATGAAGTTTATGAACTATTTTTAATAAATTGTTTTTTTTGTTTTTCTAATTCTACATTTTTGTGTTCTGAAAACATAATTTTATTGGAAGTCTTTGAAACTTAATTTTTAATAAGAAATATATAGTTTCCACCTTCTGTCCTTTCCAGGACCCAATATCCCAACTGAAAAGGACAAAATATTCAGACCTTGAAATTTTTAACTTTAAAACCTTTGATTGAAAATTTAAAAACTTATTATCTTATATATTTATAAATTGTATTTCTTTGATATTCATTATATTAAATAATTTTTTTATCAATCATGATTTTGAATTTATTTTTAAAAAGTTCAAAAATTATTTGAAGCAGCAACTTAAAAGTTAAATTCCAATGTACCATGTTGACTAAATTTGTATTAACTTTGTGCTTTCAGTATTTACAACAAAACTTTCATTTTATCAATTTCTTATAAATCTTCTCCCAATCTTTTATTTGTCAGTTTAATTGAAAATGTGGTATTATAAAAATTTGAAGCTATTGTTTTGAATTTCAGAACTTTTTCTAGCTTTTATTTTAACAACTGGATGATTTTCAATATAGAAAAGGGTTTTATCTTTGACTTTGATCACTGGCAGTCTTGAAATTAAATTGAAGATTTTCTTCTTTTTCCAAATAGAATTCGATTATCAACTTTTGAATAAATTCTCCGAAGTTCAAAATGTTTTTTTTTGTAATCGTGAATCCACATTTCAAATCGTGATAATTTTTTTTTCAAATTAAAGATACTTTAGCGGATTTCTTTGATCAATCCTTCCAGTGAAAATTAAGAAACGAGATGTTAAATTAAATGAATAAAAAGCAATCATTATCATTTTTTTAAACGATTGTTAATGATGGTTAATTTTTAACCTGATCTGACATTTATTTGGGAATTCAGATTTTTTCAAAATCTGGTGTTATATTTTATGTATTCTATTTCTGTGCATTTATTCTTGTGCCCGAAGCTCTATTCGAAATTTTGATTTTCATTCTTTTTCTGGTGTTTCGGAAATATTGATGAATGACTTACCGAAATTTGGATTTATTTTATCAGTAAATTTTATTATTTTTTAAGTTTGTGTGATATTTAATCAGAAATAAGACAATTATTTAGATTTCAATTCCTTTCTCTGTTATATATTTTTGCTTTTGTTATTATCTTTGGCTAAATTTGAATTTTGAAAACCCCCCCCCCCCCCCCCCATAGACGGGTCCTTCGCACGGGCATGACAGAAATCCATAATGATACATCAAAAACATAAAATACAACAAATATCAGTAGTGGATAGGTGGAAAACAACATCTTAAATGTAAATCATTTTTATATCCGTTTTCATTTTTCAAAACATTTAAAGTGTTATATCCATCTTAACAAGATCAATAACAACTGGACTCACATTTTCCAATTAGTCGGTTTAGCATAAGGTTGCCAGATTGCCCGGTTCTATCCGGGTTTGATCGGATATTGAAAACAAAATTCGGGAACAGTCCGACTCGGCCCGGTTGCCCGGATTTCATTGAAAAATGCCCGTTTTTTTGCCCGGATTTATTCACTTTATTTGGCAAACTTTTTTGTTGAGTAATTTCTCAGTTTTTTACAAAATTTGCCCTGATATTGCCTGGATTTTTGGTCGTCGATTTCGAAATTAAATGCCTGGATTTGGCCAGGTTTTTATATAAAATTGCCCGGATTTGGCTGGCCCGGAAAAACTCTGGCAACCTTAGTTTAGCAGATTCAAAAAACTTTTTGGACAATTGAAACGAAAAATTTCAACTCCTTGAGAAAGGCATAATAAACGCCGAAACGTAGGATGAAGAAAATAAATCGTTTTAAGAATTTTTCTTGACTGAAATCGCCGAAAATCAATTTATTCATTACCCAACTAGTTGATAGATTTTTACTATGAGATCTACAATATTTTGAAAAAGATCCAAGAAATCTATAGTACTTATCGCGACCGTGATTACTTTGCATTTTATACAGATTATGCTAGTTATATTGGTGTCAAATACCTTCATGAACAGAATATTCTGAGTAAGTAAGCATCGAATAAAATACTTCATGCTTGTCTGTACTACAGTCAATCAGGAATTGAACCCTGCCGTACAATTATTGACAAAACAGGAAAAAAAAATAAAGGAAAAAACGATTGAGCATATCCCAAAAAAATCTATATTTTAATTAATTTCTTAAAATACTTATCTTAGTTTTTCATCTCATTTTCTATTTACAGAAAGTCTCCTCAGCTGCAGTCTGTGCTAAGTGGTTGGTGATAATTTTCATGAGTGATAAAGGTGCAACAGCAACTACTACTCCTCACCCAGCCGAGTTGTTCCAATGCTAAATAATTTACATCATTATCGTGTGCACCTTATCGTGACCCTTCCTTCGTGCTGCGGGCTGCGAAATATTCGAAAGCAAACACAACCTAACCAACACCAATAGCCCTGCTTGAAACGTGGATTAATCATTACCGAACATTGCGCACAATTATTAAAACGTCAAAACGGCGCGACAATCTTCAGTCAGTCAGGTAAGTTTCAGAGTTTTTTTCTTCTTAATTATCGAAACTCAGTTCATATATAATTTTTCATCTTTTAGAAATTGATAATCGTTGTGCAACAAGAATAATTTTTTTTTATGAATTAAATTTCATATGCGAAACAGCTTATCTATTTTTCTCCCCAAGCTCGTGTATACACTTAATCCAAGCTCTTCAAGTTTGATGAAGATCATCAAGCACATTTTTTATTTTAAAAATAGTAAAAATATAACGTATATTGAGCTTTTCTGCATTTTTTTTTTCAATGGATCAGTTAATGGAAGTTAAAAAATCTAATTCAATTAAGTTTTATTTCCCGCTTTCAATCGAAATCGGCGTTTCCTCTTTAAAAAACAAAACGAGGCGTCACTAAATTCCTTCCGAATTCTTTCGATCCCAGCGGAGGTTAAAAACAAATAAGCAAAAAACACACTCAACTTCGCTGGGATCCAGAAAGTGGGAAAATTCGGAAGCTATTTTCAGCAGAATAGAAACACTGTAGTTGCAGTTTTCCTGCAGCATTCCGAAGTCCAAAAATACCAATCACACATCTTCCTTCGGAACCAAGTCTCGCCCACAGAAAAAGTCGGACCAAGAAAAGTGGGACACACGTTCATTTTGAAGTTTCCACCCATTGGGCGATTACCATTTTCTTTCAACGTGGAGCGGAGTTTGGAAGTTTGGCTGCATCGATGCGTCACTCTCTGACCCAATGTTTTTTTTTTTATTTTATCAAACAATCATTTTCCATTTATACGGTTGTTTTAGCGATCTTATCAGTTGGAACTGCTGCTGCGTCGCGTTAACGAATGTACCCTCTTGAAGGCGTCATAGTCGTTGACGTCGGACTTCTTTATTGGTGATGGTTCATTTTGAGCCAATCGATTTAAATTCGTTCGTTGCTGTTGGGGGCAGAGTCCAAAACGATCGAGTCCGGTGCCTCCTCGCTCTCGAGTAAACGTGCAGAAATCACACCTCCACCGAAATCTTGATTACCTGCGGGCTTCATCTATCTATTTCACAAGGTGCCATGCATTTACATCACAATTATTGCAGTAAGGTGTCGTCATATCTTGATCCCTGTGTTTATTTATAGCCAATTTTTTGGATTGTGAATTGAAAACAATGATTAACGAGGGCAATCTTTTTGGAAGTTAAGGTCAGAATAACCAAAAAGTTGAAAAAATACGCTTAAGAGTATATTATGCTTGAAAAAAAAAACACTTTTCCGTTGACTGCAATTTTAAAATCTTACTGGGCGCATTGACTTCGCTTCCCGGTATCGGCAAGAGAACTTTTGGGTTCGAATCCCATAAGTGACCGACAGGTAAGATGTGTAAAATAAATATAAATAACTAAATACAAATATTTCAGAGGGAATGCATCTTGGGTTAATCTGGATTCATAGCCGTAGGATTGGGGGGAGGGGGTGGTTTGGGGGTTAATCCCCCCCTGCGGATACAAAACAGCAAGCGAGGTATTCTACTCTACACTCAAAATTTTAAATTCAGAACCAAATTATGATAATAGAGTGAGGTTTATCAAGAGTAACAATCTAGACTCAAAACTAATGCCAAAATCTCAAAAACCCATCCCAAGTCCAAAATTCCGCTACACTTTTTCAAAATTTTCTAACTTGTTCATCGAAATTTTTCAGAGGTTCTGATTCCATAATTCCAATTCCCATAACCAAAATTGTATTTCTACTTTCGTATTTCGGATTCTATATCCAGTTAAAAAATCTTAGTTTTCAGTGCGAATAATCATAGAAAATTAGAAATGAAAAGCTTCTTTGAAATCCTGGTTCAAACTTGGGTTTGCATTTCATATCAAATTTGAATCATGTTTTTCGAGATCATATACATTAGCATTATTTTGGTAATAGTTTTCCGTATAAATAGATAAATTTTGTTTTATATTCAATTTCGAATTTCTAAAAAACTTAATTCTTACACTAAATTCAAAAATTTAAAGCTACAAAATTGAAAACTCAGATTCAGATTTTTGTAAGTTCATATTTTAATTATGACTCACAATACAGATTGAAATAAATAATTTAAGTAGTTAAGTTAGATTAACCCTGAACTATAGAATTCAAAAAAAATCATGAATGAGGGCTCTAAAACTTGGCTCAAAAAATTCTGATCTGGAATAAGATTCGGAAATCGTATTTTTTGTACATTTCAGAAATCGTATGGAAATTCGGATAAAGATAAGCGCAATTTTTGAATTCAGGTTCAGAATTTCGACTTAGAATGCACATTAAAAAAAAATTACAATCAACAGATCATGAACTTAAAACATTGCGGACCAAATACTTGTTTTTTCGCTTGCTACACTTCGAAGTACAACCCGAATAGACTGGATTGAAGTGATAAACTTAAACATAAAAATGCCAAATTTGTAAAATTTAGTCCAGGGGTTTCTGATTTATAGATTGCCAAATTTCGGTGTTTCTTGTCATCGATTTCTTCGCGGCCCTTAATGTGTTAATATTGCTTGTTAAATCAATTTCAGATTAAGATTTTTTAAACATTTTTTTTTTATTTATCCGAAAAACTCAAATTTCATTTAAAAAACCATCCACAGGATTTTCTTTATGGAATTCATGCTTTATGAAAAATATTTGCCGTTATAAAAATATCTTCAGCTAAAAAATCTGCACATATGTAATTCTATATTTTCCCAGTGTATTGTTTAACATTATTAAAACATTAAGGACACCGAAATTCGGCATTTTATGTTTCAGAAACCAATAGACAACATTTTGTTAATTTTATCTAGATATTTGAGTAACGGGAAGTGGTGTGTTAAATTTTGTAGAATGAAGTTTAATTATTAGATTCATAACATTTGAATTCTGTTTTTTAATGGAGCATAAATACTACCGCCGAACAAAACGAGATATCTCGTATTTCGTTCGCAATGTGTAAATATTGCTTGTTTTTTTAAAAGCCAACTTTCATAAAAAAAATAATTAGTTTGGTCCAAGTTTGCAACAAGAAAATTTGATCCGAAAATCTGGCGATTTATAACTCATAGTTTTTTTTTTAAATTTGATTTATTTTCATCAACGGTTAAAATTTTTTAATTTGCAAAATAGTTTGAAAGATTGTTTGATTTAAATATAGAATAAGTTTTTTTAAGACATGGAAGACTCTCCTAAAAAAACTTATTTTATGCCAAAATCAACTAAGTTTGATCTACCAGACCAATTCAAAGATAAACATCGATGAAAGCGAATTAAACTCTGATACATACTCACTATGCGACTTTGACCAATTTCCAGGACAAATAATTTACCCTACCAAGTGCCCTCCCAAGAAACACAGATTAAGCCAACTAGCATAAGAAAATTTTATTATGGTTTTATTATGGCATTTAACAAGCAGCTGGTTTTATAACTGTTTTATTATGGTAATGAAAAATGCTTAGATTCGTGATTCAACAAGTTGTTTTGAGGTATTTTTAAAAGCTAATAAAGCTTTTGCTAAATATACAGTTTAAGTTGTGAACTCTCTATAAAAAAAAACATGAACTTATAAGTTTGTTCCAAGCTCATTTTTCCATGTTTTATGAAGGTACGCTGTGCTGGATTCCAAAACCGTAACAAAATTGGCTGCTCGTCTTTATTTTATTTCATGCTTTTCCCGGTTTTAAATAACATGAAGAAATCTGTACATTGGTTTAGTTTTCACCAAAGAAGTAGATATTTATGTGCATAAATGTTTGTTGAGATGTTTTACAGAAAATAAAATATTGACAAATTGAAAAGCAAAGCTTCAATAAAATAATTTTAGCAGAAAATAATTCTAGTATCCTGCGAACTCTCGTCGAAAATTGCCACCTTCTTCTCAGTCTTTGACAACAACTTAGCTTTTTACTAAATTTATTTATATTCGTGTTGAAATGAATAAACTTTAGACTTCAATAGATTTATATGTATGTGAGAAAAATGATTCATACAGAGAAGAATGATTCATAGGCCACCCTGTAATAGATTTCTGTTGTATTTGAACATGGAACAGTGATGGAACTCACGCATTAAAGCTGTATTCTACGGTTAAATATGAGTCTTCTTTGACTCCTTCATTTAGCCTCTACATCAGCCTGATAGTTTTTCAGTCCGCAATATCGATAGACTGTCAGACTTACATAATTCAAGTCTAGCAGCCTGTCAAATTGTTAGTCTGCAAGTTTATTAGTTATTAGTTTATTAGTTTATTAATTCAGGGGAAAAAACCGGAAATTCCGACTTTAAACCGAGAAAAATACAAAAGCAAACCAAAATTCAGTTTTGGTCTCAAGATCAGGGATTCTACCAAAATTTGAAAATTCAATTTATTATTTAATTTTCCAAGTCGGATCAGTTCGAAAAATTTGTGGAATTGAAGACATTAGTTTTGAAATAAAAAAAAATCGGATCTCTCTTCAAAATCAATTGCGTCTAAATTGAAAAAAAAAAACCAGAATTCAGAACACTTTGTTGAAAACTTGAAAATTTACAAAGAGGCTTATGTAAGGTATAATTTAATCTCCTATCAAGCGCACTGTTTGATAGGAGATAGTAACTCCTAACTTTTCATCTACATAGACTCCATAAAGGAGACTAGACAAGACAATAGACTATTTTTTAAGTTGAGCCTCAAAATTCACTTTTTTGTATTCAAATTAATGGTTATAATTTTCCGGAAAACTTCACTTCTTAAAGCTGATTATATATGCTACAATTATTTTTGAAATTTTCTAAAATTAAAAAAAAATCGAATAAATTGATTTCTAACGTGATTCATTCAAAAAATTTAAGAAAACTTATAATTGTTCAGTGGAACTGTACTCGAAATACCCATAGGAATTTTTAGCTGTAATGAATTTTCAAAAGCTTTGTAATAAGATTTTGTTGAGTGATCCGTCCCAAAAAATTTGTGACGATTATCTGTGATGCTATTTTCAGAAATCTCATAGAAAAATCTTGCCAAACGTCGATAAATCAAAGCATTTTACTTGAAAATTTGCAACCTACATCACTGATTTTCATGAATCAGCTTATGGAAGCCTAACAACCCAGTGGGATCTAAATTAAATTAAGTTAATCCATGAAATCTGTGAAATTTTTTTTTGGGATAAAAACTTTGACGAAGTTTGCTTTTAAAATCTGTGATTTTCTGATCTGATGATGATTCTGTGATTTTGACAACTTTGCTCAACATATAACAATGCAATTATCTTATCTGTAACTTTAAACTTCAGTTTTTTCATTGTTTGTACGCAAAAAATTGGGTCTTCCTTGGTTGAAATTTAAATTATGAAAACACTTTTCGAAATTACGCTAAAAAATAGGATTTCAAGTCTATAAATTTCAATAACGGTTAAACGTCCAACGGTTAGAAGACCGTGATTTCATTTGAATATATTTTTCTCACTTTTAGTTATCTTGTGATTTAGCTCCACAAAACTTTTAAATTGAAGTGGTGACGAATAGTACCATCAGTTCAAACATATTTATGATCGATAGAAAGACCTCCAAATATTATCGTTTTAAATAAACAGGGTCAGGTCTAAAGTCTCATTACCAGGTCTCAGGTCTAAAGTCTCATGTCCCAGGTCTCGGGTCTCATGTTTCGTGGCTCCTGTCTCATGCTTCAGATCTCATGTCTTATGTCTCATATCTCATGTCTCAGGTCTCAAGTCTCATATCTTTTGTCTCAGGTATCAGGTCTCAGGTGTTCTGTCTCAGGTCTCAGGTCTCAGGTCTTAACTCTCATGTATCATGTTCTTAGTCTCAGAGCTAATATTTTTTCAACATCAAAAATTTCTAAGTGTTTCCCCCAAAAGGACTATTTTCTGTCAAAAACCGCGTTAATTCGCGAAATCCGTGTACAAAAACCGTGTTTATTCCCGAAAATCGTGTGAAAAACCGTGTAAAAAACCGTGTACAAAAACCGTTTTAAAACAACCTTGGTGTACTTTGACGAACTTGGACCATCAAGGCCTGGAAAACCTTGAACTGGAAAAACCAGGAATTTCATAATGAAAAAGTTTGCTTTTCAGTCAATCAGACGATTAGTCTATCATTCCGATAGCCTGTCAGTCAGTCGTTCAGTCTGACAGGCTTTCAGTCAGTTAGTCTGAAAATTTGTTAGTCTGACAATCTTTCTGATCTAACAATCTAACTGATTGTTAGAGCGACAGTCTGTTAGTCTGACAGGCTGTTAGTCTGACAGATTGTTAGTCTGACAGACTATTAGTCTGACAGTCTGTTAGTCTGACAGACTATTAGTCTGACAAACAGCTGGTCTGAAAGCCTCTTACTCTGACAGTCTTTAAGTTTGACAGTCAGTTAGCCTGAAAGTCTGTTAGTGTAACAATCTTTTTGCAGTCAGAAAGTTTGTTACTCTGACAGTCTGCAAGTTTATCAATTTAGCAAACTATCGATTTGTTTTTCATCCAATCAGACAATTAGTCTATCAATCCGACAACCTGTCAGTCAGTCGATCAGTCTGACAGGCTTTCAGTCAGTTTGACAGTCTGTTAGTCTGACAATCTTTCCGATCTAACAATCTAACTGATTGTTAGAGTGACAGACTGTTAGTCTGACAGACTGTTAGTATGACAGACTGTGAGTCTGACAGACTGTGAGTCTGACGAACAGTTGGTCCTGGTACAACCTGTCAGTCAGTCGTTCAGTCCGACAGGCTTTCAGTCAGTTTGACAGTCAGTTAGTCTGAAAATCGGTTAGTCTGACAATCTTTCTGATCTAACAATCTAACTGATTGTTAGAATGACAGTCTGTTAGTCTGAGAGACTGTTAGTCTGATAGGCTGTTAGTCTGACAGACTGTTAGTCTGACAGACTATTAGTCTAACAAACGGGTGGTCTGAAAGCCTCTTACTCTGACAGTCTTTAAGTCTGACAGTCAATTAGAATGAAAGTCTGTTAGTGAAACAATCTGTTAGCAGTCTTAAAGTTTGTTACTCTAACAGTCTGTAAGACTGACAGTCTGTAAGTCTGGCAGCCAGTTAGTCTGAAAGTCTGACAGTCAGTTATCCTGGCAGTCTTATCGTTTGATAATCTGTTAGGCTTAGAGACTGTTAGTTTGACTACCTGTTAGTCTGACAGCCTTTTATTCTGGCAGTATTTCAGTCTTACAGACTGTTAGTTTGACAGTCAGTTATTCTGAAAATCTGTTGATTTGACAGGCTGCTAGTCTGACAGTCTGCTAGTCTGACAGTCTGTTAGTCTGACAATCTAGCAATTCGACATTCAAGCAAGTTGACAGTTTGTCGGTTTGTCTATTCGCGTCAATTAGATTTGACCGGAAACTGCAGTTTTTAACTCAGAAAATTGAGACACTGCTCCACAGGTTTGGCGTTTCGACTCGCTAAAACATGAATGCAACAAACAAACAGAAGAAAAGATTGAATAATTGTTTTTCTTCTCAAACTGAGCTCATAACTTTTCCATCCCTCCCGGTTTAAGCTAAGAAAAAAAAAACAACAACAAACCAACTTGTAAAAGCGCTGTTTATTACATGTATGTTTGAAGCTGCTCCCCCAATCGACAAGACAAGAGTTAGAGTATCGGTATCGGTTTCGCCAATGAGTGCTGCTACTACTAGAAACGTTCAGACCAATTAGCCTCAATTTTTCACACCCGAAGTGCGCGAATGAATGATTTCAACGAAAAACCTAACCTAGCAAACGGAAGCTGTTAGTTGGCACCGAGGAGGAGGGTAGTTGACTCGATTACTGTCTTGATGTGTAGGAAAGTTTGTAAAACCTAAGCACGAATGATGTCGTTTCGTTGATTTTTGTTTCCTAACAAAATTACTCCGTCTAGAGGACTGAGGAGTGTGCTTAAGTGCAACTCTACACAGTGACTGGAAACTGCTTACTTTTGCAGTTGTTTTTTTTCTTGGCGAGGAAATTTGTTGTTTATTTATTTCCTCTACGTGGGAGAGGATTTATTTTAAATCATTTCGAGCAACACGGTCTGAGTTGGTTTTGTATTTTTTTTGTTTGTATATTCATTCATTTTCCTTTTCGATGTGACATCTGGGCAGCTGGCAGACGTAATGTAACACTGCTCATCACGTGATGATTCGGTTGATGAGTTACGAGTTTTCCTTTCGGAAAATTGTGTTTTGCTGTTTTGGTCAGAGTTGAATGCAGCTTTAGGCAATGAATGTTCTTATTATGTTTATAATATTTCGAAGTTATTGACGTTTTTCGGGTGAGTGTGATGAATGGAAAATTTATAAAAAAAACTTGTTTTGGTTTTTTGCGATTCAAGGCTGGTATTGTTCGAGTGCCTTAAGTGATTCCAAAATAAAATTATAACCTTCAAGTGGTGAGAAAAAAAATCCTTTTCGACACAACTCGCTATGTTTATTCAATTTTCCAGCCGTGTCGATTGATATCCATAAAAAGCTACTTTGCTCATCATTTCGAGGCGTATAATTATCACACGTCAAACTTTTATGGCTTTTTGGTGAAGCGTGAGAAAACGGGAGGAAAATTCATTCATATGCCACAGCACGAAATCGAAGTTGCAACAATTTTCAGGCAAAGTTTATGCCCATCTATTGAAGGGTAAGGCTCGTAAAAGTTGGTAACTTAAATTGCAATAAGAAAAATAGTTTCATTCAATCGTTAAAATTCGATCAAATTGTTGACAAATTTTTGGCCTCCCTTAAAATAACTGTACCTGTACTGTACCCCCGGTTATTTTCCCCAACCGAAGCTAGTATTAAAATCCCACAAGAAAAGGCGACAAACAATCCGTGAAAAAATCCGTTAAATCCTTAAGATAACAGAAAACAAAATCTCGGTCCATCAGCTGACAACAAACCGGCAAAAGTCGTTGCTGTACACAGAGCAGACGGTTTGCCAAATTGGTTTACCTTGGCGGCATTTACTGCAGATTATGCAGCTTACCGTGATATGTGTTAAATGTTGATACATCTCGCAGGGGTTGAGCATCTGGGTATGGCTAACTTTCTCGCGCTTAAAAAACTGAGTATTTATCAGCTCAAAAAAGGATTGACGCAAATTGACGCAAAATAAGCATGATTTCTTGAGGCGCAAATGGGCAATTACCATTTAAAAAATTGACGAGCTCAGACAATTTCAAGCATTTATGTGGAGAAGCATTTTTACACAATGCTCACGTCAAAATCTGGACAACTGTAAACCGATTTTCAAATCGATATACGTACTGAAAGAACTAAAAAATTCCCACGAAAATGCAAAACTGACTGCATCTGTGCAGAAGCTCACGTATGCACAGTTTGGGAAGCTTCGTAGGCGTTGAGATAAGGTCACGTCAAACGCATATGAGAGGTTGCTGTCATAAAGTGCGCTGTGTTTGTTGTTTTGAACAGAGAGTGAGGTTATCTACGCGTTGTTTATTTTATCGATTGGCTGGTTGATGCATAGATAAATATGAAAATTTTCTAGAAGGAAGTGTTTATTTTAGAAATTTTGATAAGCTCATGTTTAAAAAATGTAGTAAAACGGTTAAAAGTTTTTAGAACAGTTTATTTGTTGTTCTACAGCATTCAGAAACTAACATTTTCTCTCCCTATTTATATAATATTTATATTTCAAAGGAATTCTCGAATTTTTCCTGTAACACGGCTCATTAGGCGGCGCACACCTTCGTCCATGTATTTAGCTATCTTATTCAACCGGGTCTTCATCTGATTCATGTCTTTGACAACCTTTCCCTTTGCCTTGAGTCTCCTCTTTATGACTGCCCAATATTTCTCAATAGGGCGTAACTGGGGGCAGTTGTGTGGGTTATGGTTTTTCAGAACAAACTGAACCCCTTGCTTTGCGTACCATTCTTGAACGACTTTGCTGTAATGACAGCATACCAAATCTGACCAAAACATTACGGGATGGTCGTAGGATCTAAAGAACGGCAACATTCGTTTTTGGAGACACTCTTTTTGGTAGAGTCCCGAAATCATTGTCTTATTTGTAATGAAAACTTTCGTTTTTTACCACAGCTGCAAATGAACTGCCAAATCATAAATTTTCGTGCAAATTTGTCGGCAAAAACAAATTTAAATGTGGCTGGAACATCCCTCCGAGCCGTTGCCAAGTAAAATTTTTCACCTGGAAATAACCCGAAGTCAGCCTTGAATCCTGGACATAGGTTTCATCGTCCATCAGAAGACACCCGTCGAACTCGGCAGCACCGAATTTTCTGGCCAAATCACGGTTCAACAGATTGGAATTCCTCTCAACCGTCTTCAAAATCTTACCACGCAGTTTCTGGTCGACAATTCCACTCCGACAATTAGCTCGAGGCTTCCGAATCGTCTTCAATGTTTCCTTATACCGTTTGATAACGTGCCATACGGTATTTCTGGGCAATTTCAGTTTTTTAGCTGGCACGTGGACACCAAGAACTTTCAAATCCTCCCACCAGGAGCGCCACAATATGAGCGAAAGTTTGTTCCAATTCAAAATGAAGCAAGCTTTACATCATCAGATTAAAAAAAATGGATTCAATAACATGACGAGCATTACGATGGAAGAAATACAAGAAAATGGAAATAATAATAATTTGTAGTTTTATCTAAAACTCGACAGAATATTCGACCGAAAATTCGGTGTTATATTTTTTGGCCGAGTAGTTGAAAAGTTCAATATTCGGTATTTGGCTGTTGATCGAATACCACTATTCGGTACACTTCTACCGGTTACTGTGTAGAGCATATTTTTCAGAAAGATTTGAGGCCTTGAGACATTAGATCTTAGACATGGTACATAAGTCATGAGACCTGAGAAATAAGATGAAAAAACTGAAACAAAAGACCTGGAGAGATAGAATATTTGGTATGGAACATACAGTTTTCGGCAAGAAAAACTCTTATCCGATAATCACTAATTACTACACTAATTATTAGCTAGCATCCTTTCGTCGCTCAAATTTTTTGAACTAGCAAATAGAAAAGCTCCACTAATTTTTCATTAAGCTGATTTCGACTCTATACAGGGTCCGGCAATTGAACTGCTACAATACTTTAGGAGTGATTATTACGAAGTATACAAAACCGAGTTAGATGACACCTTGTCACCTTGTTAACATTAAGTCTAAAATATCAGAGGTATTTTTGTTAATTTTGTAATCAAGTGTTTTTTTTTTGCAAAAATAGTCCTCGAACCTTAACGTAGTGCTTTGATTGCCTAGTTCCAGGCTGTGAAACGGTAGAAAGACATATTTCGTGAGTTGTCCAATGAGTATATGTATTTTTTTTTATTTTGGCTCGCACTTGGAGGATATCTGGAGATCAGAAGTACCCAAGTATAGTATGGTGGGGATCGTTAAGCTACAGTGGCGACACCTACCATGGTGAAGATCATCAAGATGCACCCTGAGAGAATTTCTTGGCGTAGTAACACTACACATTTTTTACAATTTTCTAACATCGGCTCTGGGGTGACAGCTTTGTGCCAAAGTGTTGATCATCCGCCACCTGTAAAAATTTTTTTGATTAGTATCTTTTATGGAATATCTACCTGTCCAATAAAAACTCACCCTTGACTTGATGCCTGGTTGCTAGAATATAGAGGAAAATAAAAATAATTATATTAATCCGACCAAAATTCGTAAAATAGAGTCTCACCTTGCTTCAGCGTACGAAAACAAACAGACTCCAATTTGACAACTCGATTGCTAATTTTCCAGCAAACTAGATCAATTGCTGGAAAGTCCAGCAATTTGAAAACCGATAGCAGATTTTTCAGCAAAAATGACAAGACTGCAACCGAATGCTGAAAAATCCAGCAATTGGAAAATGGATTGCTGGTTTCCAGCAAAATTTTGGATTGCTGAACGTTTCCAGCAATTTTTTTTTGCTGGAAATCGAGGCAAAAATTTACTGTGTAAATTGGCGATAGATTTTAATACACCGGATTAAAATCGCCGTCGGATCTTGGAAGATGATCTTTAGGTCCAGCCTTACAAGATCCTAAGATTTCAAGACCTCTCGTTTGAACAGAAGCTAGAGCGGGTAGAAAGGGCGAAGGCGCAGTTTACGCGGTCCGCGCATGAAAAATTTGGAGGCCGATGAATTCGTCGCCGTACAGCGGTTCATGAAAAACAGAACTACAGATTTCGGTTGCCAGAAAGATCACGAACCTTAAAATTAAAGGCCACAAGACGACAAAAATATGTCTCATTAAAGGTCTGGGTCGGAATCGCCCGTACTTTCCTGGTGAAGATCAACCGGAAACCCTGAAGAGGTGTAGATCAATCAATTTACGTATCGAAAATAGTTCTACGGCATGTCCTCGAACTGTTAACACATCCCAATTTTGATTTTGGTTGGCAGCAGAACTTCACATTGGCTTACCTCGGAAAGAGGTCCCAATTTTTGTGTACGAAATTTTTTTTGAAGGGTTAATTTCGAGTAAAAAAAAAAGTGGTCGGGGAGTTCGCTGGACCTGAACCCTGTGGACTTGACTGTCTAGGTTATACAGAAGCCCGAAGTCTACTCCACAAAACATGACGAGTTGGAAGTTCTGAAGCGCCATCTAGTTGAGTCCTGGGATAAAATACCACAAAAACCACCTGCGGACTTTTTAGAATATGTGCCTTGAGCTTCTGCAGCGAGTGGTTAAGCTCAAGCACAAAAAAATCGAAAGGTGCCAATGGATTTTGAAAATATGATTTGTTTTGATGTAAATCGAATTCAATTTGAAAGAAAAAGTTTTTGTTTTGATCAAATTATTTGTTAGTTCCAATGTAGCACTTAAATTGCCGTACCCTGTACAATGGTGAACGAACTGTGCCAATTCAATGTTAAATTGCTAAATTTTACAGGTCATCTGGTTGTTTGGATTGGCGATTGCTATCTTTGACTGAGTTAGCGATTCAATTAGCCACGCTAACTTTTTTGTTAGCGATATCGAACACTAGATACATAATACCTGGGACATGAGACTAGAGAACTAAAACCATGTAAATGTTATCACTGAAAACAAGCACATTCGAGGTAAACAAACAAAATAACAAGCTCGCCGAAAGCATTTCTAGTTAAATTATGTGACAAAAGGTGCTCGATCTACCCTACTCTGAGGCACCCTTTTTTCCACCAGTTAGTAAAATGAAGTAAAATCAGGTTTCTAGCTAAGGTCCCTGTCCGGTCCACAGTGTCATTTCGACACTATTGAAAGTTTGAAAGACTTGAAGATTTCTTCAGGCACGTTCAAAAACGATTTTTTCCTTCTAAGACTTGTTCCCCTAACTTGTTCTTACAGATGCTCTCTAAAAGCTCGGGTGATAAACTCTAGGGAATCTATAGCTTTGTAAACCTAATTAAGTCGATAAATGTATTTCTCATTCAATATCGAGCTAAATCATTTGTTTTTTTTCCGTAATTCAAGTTGAAGGAAGAAAAATTTAAAAAAATTTAAGAGTTTAGGAAAAAAGGCTGTAGATCCAGCTATCAAATCGTCTTGAAAAATTATCCGTAGTGCGTTAATAAACTGAAGCTAGAAAGTACGTAAGCTAGAAAATATTTATGACCCATTCCAGCGTGACGTCACAACGTTTGCAAAACAATTTTTTGGTATATTGTTTGTAGATTTTTCAGTTCATACCGCACATTGAAAAAAATTATACCCTTAAGTTCAGAATTTAATTCGTTACAATTTGAAATCAAAAGTATTTTTATTGAACAAATAGTTATCAAAATATAGGCAAAAGAAATCGTGACTTCACAACGCGCCTCTTTTTCCATTTTTAATTTTTTTTTTTACAAAACCGCATTTTTCAGAAAAGTATGGTTTCATTACAACCAACAAATCGCTGTTTTTGGCTTTTTCAAATGTTGATTGTTTTTAAGCAGGGTTTTGCTAAGCGTTGTGACGTCACGAAATTTTATTATCGGCTACATAAAATAAATCAAAATATAATCTTAAAATTAAGGCTTAATTTACTAAAAATGCACAAAAACTCAACAAATAATGTGATTTGGTGATGAAATCGATCCATTTATACGCAAAAAATAAAGGGTTTTAAATCTAAATGGCTGATATAAGCAGATAAGTTTCCAACACTGCTCACATCAATTTTATTCCAAATTTATTTGTGCGATGATGTGAATATTATTTAAAAAAAACTTATGCTAGGAAATATTTATTTATGAAAGCGATGAAATATTTTTCTGTATCTTTTCAATATTTAATTGCAAAGGAAAGGAAAGGATTTTGAAATTATCATTTATTTCAAAATCCTGCGATCTGTTGAAAGTTAGTTAATGGACACTAGAGTACCTAAATCAGTCGACTTATGAAAAGCTAAAATAGATCCCAGGTCTAGCATAAAGTCCAGTGCTCAATTTGGGGGGAAATAGATGGCGCAATAAGCTTAAAATTTGTATGGAATTATGAGAAATTTTTCTTGGAAAAAACATGAACACCCAGGTTTGCACCAATTTTTAAAGTCCCTATCGGGTGATTTGTTTTCATTATATGTAGTCAAAGCTTTCGTTATGACAAACTGTTTATCCCAAGGTTCCAAGGATCCCAAGGTATGGTAAAAAAACATATTGAGTTTCAAAAATAAGCTTCTGATGGGTCAATTACAAAAAATACTTGAATTATGGTTAATCGACGCTTATATACCTGTTTCGAAGCTTAATAACTGTCTTATGATAACTCTAATCGAAATACGTTCTTCAGATGAAATATTGTTATAATTTAAGCTTTTAAACACTGAAATTAAAAGAAAAATCGGTTAACAAGGATCAAAATTATTAGTGAAAAACTGTTCCGCTCAATTCTATACAAACTCAAGGTTTGTTGCGCGACCCCTTTTCGTAGTATAATCTGGCCCTAATTTTGCAAGGAACCCTGTGCTAGTACCTTCATATTTTGATTTTGTTATTCACCTGAAAGTCTCTTCGTGGGATTTAATGTGAATACGGGGTTCGATTTGGATTTTCTAGCAACATTCTATGAGGTGGAAGTTTCAATAAAGGACACTTTTTTTAAATAATTTTATGAGAAATTTATTTTCCCCAAAGTCTTATGAATTTGTACGAAAGAAAATGTTTATCTATAAAATTTACCATGTTCAAAGATTTTTTTATATCATTGCATTTATTCCATAGATACTTAGTTATTTTGTTTGAACATAATATAGCAAGTAATATAAGCTATAAGCGCGTTTTTTTTCCATTCTTATATAGAAGAACTTGATCTTACTATAATTTTTTTTTTAAATCAGAGATCAGTACCTGCTGTATGATTCACAAATATTCTTTTAAGAAATCGATGAGGATTTCATGTTTATGATTGTATGTTTATTCTTGAATCAAGTGTTTAACAAGCAAAGAAATTTATATTTTTTTTATTTAAGACGTTTTGAAATAACCGCGTTTATGAGAAAAAAATATGATTTTTACTTTCATCAAAAACTTTATAATTGAATTCATTTATTGAAGCGCATTGTTATGTTAAACTTGTTTTGAAGAAATACTAGAATAGTGTTGAAATAAGAAATCATGGACGTTTCCTATAAAAAGGAAATCAATTTTCGTGACGTCACAACGCATTCTTTACCCGGATGCAACTCACAACCTTCAGAACCGATTTTCATTCTGAAAACAGCATCGATTGCCTCTCAAAAAGTTTGAAGAGATTTCCAATTTTCGACAGTATGTGACTTTTAAAGGAATCATGAACTGAAAAATAGTAGAATTTTCGTGACGTCACAACGCTTAAAAATAGATAACTTCATTACAGATTCTAGAGCGTAAAGTTGCTGTGATTATTTTGAATATAATCTATATAATCTAATATAATAAAAGATGGCATTTTTACAATCATTTTGCAATAATTTTTTTTATATAGCTAGTTTTTTGACAAAGTTATGTTTCAAATAAAGAGTAATTGCAAAAATCAGTTTATTTTCGTACTAAAGTTTTAAATTTCAACGTAAACATACTCAATTTCGAAAAAAGGTAACTGAAATTTTTTTGATGGAAAATGAAGCTCAAAAAATAAACTTTCAAATGCTGGGCAAATTATTTTTGAATAATAAAAAATGAAAATCGGTTCTCCAGTTCAGGGGCGCTTGGAATGGGTCGTATACATTCGTTTTTGAATAGTTTTTAAATAATGGCAGAAAAAAGTGACTAAACCGTACTTTTCAATCAAACGACCCCCATAGTTTGATACATTTTTGCATCATTTTAAAAATGCAAAACGCAGAAATTTCGAAAAATTTCCAAAGGTTTTATTTTTGAACTTTTGGTCAAACTGCAGCTTATTTTAACACCTTACATTCAACATATACCCGGATTTGGGATTTATTTAGGCTAGATTTTTGCAATAAGTTTATATGTGAGACAAGTGTAATCTCCCAACTAGTAAAAAACGATCACTTTCTTATCGTGCTTATTTAGAGAAAATTTATCAGCAGCATCAGTATCAAACCGTCATCTATGCCCAACAACCATCAGCATCAAAAGTTTCTCCTTCAAGTTCGACCAGTACTTCGTTGAAGAAGTGCATAATATTTGAATTAACCTGATTTGACCTCTTCGATTCTCAAAAACAATCTCATATCAACATTTAAAGTCTACATACGGAAGCTGTTTTTTCCCACGCTTTGATACCGTTTATCAGTACACAAAGAACAAACATCTAACATGAATCACCATAAATCTGACTTATTTATGTACCTTTCTTTCAGGCGGCGCCTCATAAATAGATAATCTGAACAAGCGCTTCTCTGAACGTGTCTAACAACAAGCTTCCAATCACCGCTGGTTACTAAACCTCAGCGATCTCCTTCTATGGGTAAAGAGTAGTTTGTATCTATAGATATGATCGTTACTACAAACGATCTTGCACTCTGAGGGGGTGGTGACTCAAAGCGTCTCTCTTTTCCTGTCATCGCAGCAAAAATGTGAATGACATGTGCATTTGAAGTGCGAATTATCCAACAGTTTTGCAGTTCTTGCCAAGTCATAGATGTCATAGCTTGCACACAACAAATGGATTGCATCCCCCATTAGAGAGAAGAAATTTTACATCTTGATTCAAGAATAGCTTCTTCCAACTGAAGAGACGGGTTTTTTTTGGCAACATGAAACTCTGAGGGAATGTTCGTAAAGTACCAACTTTTTACGATTAATTAAAAGAAACGAATTTTTCACCCACTCTGAGAGATGTTTGCTATAAAATCATTCTTCTTCCAGTCTTTCTTCGTCTAGAATACTTAAAATTTTTAAGTGAGAAGTAAAACGGGTTACGAAACAACGTTCCATAGCTTAGTCGTTTCGATCTTCACCCATTCGGTTACACACTGTTATTCACTTTGTGATCGTCCCCTTAAACACTCAAGAGGGCCGGTGCCAATTGGCTTTGATGGTCTATACCTATTAGTCGTTCGGTTCAGTTTCTGTGATTTTCTATTGGAAACCGGTGGCACTTTGAGTGCGACTTTGAGATTTATGAAACGGTTGAAAATTCTCTTCCATTTGAAGATGTAGTGTACAGTTTTCACTCCGGTTTGTGTTTACAAAACTGTGTATGTACCACAACAACACAATGTGTAAGAGAATTTCGGTCTAAAAATAAACCCATAGAAGTGCATTCGGGAAGAAAGGAAGAACTTTTAAGCGGCTTCGGGAAAACGGTGTTTAAAATATTCGCTACAATCCGTCCGGGGAGGTTAACTACTATAGATACTGGATTATGCTTTTCGGAACAAAATGCATCATCGGGGCCACCAGTCTTGTCCGGGAAAAGTTTCCTCTGTTGCGTTCGGTCGAACATGTAAGTGTAGCACTTGTATTTAGTAGCAGTAAATCATCCACAGTCCGGGAGGGATGTTTGTAACAGTCAGTTACTAGACACTAGTTTAGTCGTCCTCATGTGCTCCATTTAACATGTTCTTGCTAATCCAAACCTACTTTCAATTTACGATATGTAAATGGAAAATGCATACAGTAACTAATGAACATATTAAAGTGTCTCATCAAATACGAAGCAAAGGTTTACTGGACACTCAAGAATATGTTTCAATAACAGTGTTTTCGATTGAATTAGCGATTGAATCACCTCAACACAATCTGCATTTCTTAGTTCGAAATCCTTCTTCAAGAGCTTAAGCTTAATTCTTCAGAACTTCAATGGAATCGATTGTACCGTAATCGTGCCATCAAGTGTTTATTGATTGTCGACTTACATGAAAACTAAAAGTACAATCTATTTACAGTCTGGTCTTGTCTAACTGGGGGGTCCATGTGGAATGGGGATTTTCTAATTATCTTTCTAAAGATTACTGTTGAACTTTATGAACAAAAACACAAATCGTTCTAGATTCTTGAAAAGGGCGAATGCGACAAATGTAAACAAATCGAGTTACGCACGTTCGAAGACCTACGTTTTGATTAGAGATGTACCGAATACTGGTATTCGGCGAACGGCCGAATACCGAATATGGACTTTTTCAACTATTCGGACAAGCGAATATTCGGTCGAATATTCTATTGAGTTTTTAATGGAAATACTTCTATTTCTACTGCTAATTCTAATAGAATCTTCTATTTATGCCATCTTAATGTTCCTCATGATTTTAAGTCGATTATTCCTTACCAGATGTATCAGATTTTTTCTAAGTAGAGGTCTCTTCGATTTTCAAAATGTCACCACTAGCTGAAAGGACATCAGATGACTTGTCGCTTCTAGGTTGTTTATCACAAAAGAGATTGGATTCCAGTGAAATATGGAACAAATCATGTCAAAACAGGTGTTAAGCTATTTAAAATTGTTTTTTTCACATCGAATTAGATTAATGTCTCATTTTCGCTAGATGTCATCAAAATAGTTGCCAAAAAGAACGATGATCTTTAACCTTGAGCATCCAATACCTTCTACGACATGTATCCACACGGCCGGGTCTGAACAATTTTTTTGAAAAAACGTGTAAAAGTAATGGAAAATCTTAACAGAAACTAGGCATTATTCTTAAACATACCACAGGAAAATGAAATGAAATTACTTGAAATTTAAAGTTTTCATCTAATTATAACAGCAGTGTTTAAATCTTATCTAACGAATAAATTTACTATAAGAAAATCGTTTTGTACCAAAAAATTTAAAAAATTTCAAAGAGATATTTGATATAACAAAAAATTTGAATAAACCCTCCTTAAATCCAGAAAGTTTAAAAAAAATATGTGGCCATCCCGGTCAGATTAACCCATTCGAGACGGCGACTTTTTTCGAACGTGTCCCCGAGGAGCGTAAATTTTTTATCCTTTGATTCGATTTTTATCTGAAAAACATGAATACAATGAAATTTTCAAAATTTAATCGTAAATTCACAAAAATTTGTCCATTGCACACCGTGTGTGCAGTCCGCTCCTCAAAATTAAATTATTTCGGTGAGCCGCAATGCACATACGGTGTGCAATGGGTAGAAAAATGAAAACACACCATTTTCAGCACGTTCATGATTCGTTTCAAAATTTTGTTTTGTTATAATAGAAAGAATATAATGCAAATAATGTTATGTGGTTGGAACCAAGAATTAGTTTTTTTTTTTTTACTTTTTCCAATGAATGTTTATTTTTGTAATTTATGACCATGTTTTCAATATTTTCGGTTTCACCCAATTTTTTTTTCTGTGTTTTTTTTTCTATCCTAGTTTTCTATTTTTTCTATTTTAGTTGTTTAACTTTTTAAGTCCGTCTTACTTATTACTGTAATAATTTAGAACTACATTTCATGAAAAATATACATTGAAGAATCCTAGTGTTCATCACAAAATCTTGCGTATATTCTACTGAAAAGAACCTTAAAAGGAGGGTTATTTAGCGGGGATTTGTCAAGCATTTCACGAAGGCACTTCAAACGGATCGTTAAAATTTCAATTATTTCAGTAGAATATATAACTCGAATTTACTAGAAACTCATAAATTGGTTGTTAATGTCATGAAATTCCATGGAAAAAATACAAAGTAAATGATGATGATGTTTTCAGCGAACACCATATTATTTCATTTGCTTTTTTTTTGCATTTCAAATAAGTTGTTAAAAAGCAACTATTGATTAAAATTTTATTTTGATCATTCGTTTAATTGAAAAGCTTCCGTACATAATATTTCCAATTATATGATACAGATTTTAAGAACACCTTTGTGAAAGTAGGATTTACTAGAAATCCCCTGCCAAGTGCTGAAGAACCCAATAGCACGCTCTAATGTTTGAGAATTAAAAAAAAAGACTTAACAATACGGAATTCACACAAACGCTATACACCAGGTTCTAGATGCATATCAATTTCAGTTATTCTCCCCTCACCATAGAATAAACAATCACTGACGCACACTTCCACAACAGCAGCACAAATAGTCTGATAATGAGCTATTGTTGTTTCGACGAAACGAAACTCAGTCTGCGCTGTCTAATTTTATAAGTCATTTTCATTCTCAGATATTTTGAAAATATTTTCATATACATTGAAACCAATGCCAGATTATGTTTACCTATACTCTAAAGATCCTATTGGTTCAAGAGTTGATAAAAATGGTCCACTAGTTTATTCAAAATCATGAAAAAGTTATAACAACTTCCATTGCTCACACGGTGTGCAATCGGTCTCATAGCCTCGGAAAGTCATTGCACACACGGTGTGCAATCCGTCTCGAGTGGGTTAAACTTTTTTCGATTTTTTTATTTGGTTTATGGGCAAGCCTGGATAGATCAAGAAAATTTGGAATAAACGATAATCAAAGTATAAAGCTAAATCTACAGTGAAAATACACGGATAAATCTAAAATGTTTAACTGAAACCATAAGTTTTTGATAATTTTGAAGGTTTTACAACATTTCCTCAACTATTCGGTGAGCCGAATATTCGGCTTCAACGGTTTTTTGGCGGTATTCGGCGGACCGAATATTCGGTACATCTCTAGTTTTGATTAACTGACCCGTTTTGGGGTCATTTTCTATTTTTTCAAATACTGAGGTCTAAAATGTCTCGATTTGGTTCGAAACTCACCAATGATTTGTGCGGAATTTTAAAGTAACGTTAACATGGGTTAACTTCTACTTTTAAGTTAACATGGAAAAATGAATATTTTGTTCTTAAAAACGAACACGATTTTTCTTTTCACTCTCCAATCCGTTTTTTGTGCCACTTAAAAATTCTCTGTTGAACAACTTTGTCGAAGACTGTTACTTGGAATAAAGAAATGTCTGTTGGCATTGAAGGCAGTTCAATTTAACCCGCAGCATCGAAATTTTAAGGAAAACCTTTATAAGGAACTAGCTGCAATGGTGTATCCGTGTATCTTTCACTGTCGATCGTGCTGAAGAATGCTGACAAGTAGCTTTTTACACGGAGAAAAAAGTATGGTTTTATCAACAATCTTCCGCCTATATTCATTCATATGACCAACTATATTTACTAAATATTCAACTGTATTTGATTGATAGTTTTTATACATTCAACTATAGGTTAGGTTTAACTACAATTGTATGATTGAATCAATCATACATGTAATAAATTCAACTAAAGTATACTGATTTTTTTTTATTATAGTCGTTTTAACATCTTCGTGTCATTTGCGACTTATATCAACGATGAAGTTGGCGGACAAGTCATTGAAAAACTTATCCGGTACAACTGTGATCGATGTTTACTCTTGGGCTCGAACTCACGGACATCGGCTCAGTATACTGATTGATGTTGAGCATTCAACTGTATACATTGTAGATTCAACTATAGTGCTATGGTTTATTTCACTATAAATATGAATGATCAATTATACTTCTGTGATTGATTTTAAGCGTTCAACAATATATTTACGGTTGTTTTTTCGTATTTTTCCAGCATTACTTTTTAAAATTTTATTTATTGTTATTTAAAACTACCAAAAAGATTATTGTAACGAAGAATAATATGATTTTATAAGCGACCAGCTCATCAATGGTGTTGGCATTTTCCAGCCATTTCTGCTTTTTGATGAAGCGCCAATCGGTGTCACCCAAACGGGATGTTCAACGATTTCTCCAGCGGCATCGATTCTTTCATTTGGAATTGAGTTGCTGCCGCATCTGGCTTGAATTAACATAAAGGGAGGACCCATTTTATCACAAGTTATTTGAACAAGCAAATGTATGCTATTCAATTATACTTTTGCTAATTACTTTCTGTTTTTGCCATTAGTAAACACCACTGTCTACTGCTGAAGGCACATTGGCTACACTTTTGTACATGTAGTGTTAGGATGTGTTTGTATTTATTCAACTATCACACAATCAATCATAAAAAATACTGTTGAATTTACTATATTTATAGTTCAATGCCTAGAATCAATCATACATTTGTAGTTGAATCTATTATATTTACAGTTGAATCAATTCTTCTATTACAATTGAATCTATCATATTAAATGTTACAGGTCAATTAAAAATGTATAGTTGAATCTATTATATTTATTGCCGAATGCCTAATATTAATCAAACAATTGTAGTTGAATTCATCATATTTACAGTTGAATCAATTATACTTTAAAATTAAATCTGTCATATGTATACTTAAATGTGAAAGATCAACCAGTAATGTATGGTTGAATCTATTATATTTATAGTTGAATGCTTAAAATCTATTAAACATTTGTTGTTGAAGCTATCATATTAACAATTGAATTAATTATGCGTAAGGTCAACCAGCAGTGTATAGTTGAATCGAATATATTTATGGTTGAATACATAAAATGCATAACAATTGTAGTTTAATCTATCATATTTACAGTTGAATCAATTAGACCAGGGGTGAGGAACGCACGGCCCGCGGGCCGCATGTGGCCCTTAAAGTGTGCGGCTCGTGAAGGCGTTTTTCAAATTTTATTGATTTTTCGACTTTGTTTGATGGATTATGAATTGTTATTAAATACTAGTTCATACTAAACCATTAAAAATTCCCAGAGTCATTCAGATTGTACACTTTTTTTGCGTTTCATTTCAAATTTCGTAGCGAAATCATGCCGAACATAGATAAATTGTGTCTTTTTACTTGAAAATTAGCAATCCACATTGTCTAAGTTAGATTAGCTTAAGAAATCCTATCCCTATGATATCGAAATTAAATTTAGAAAATCCATGAAATCTGTTAAATTTGTCTAGAATCAAGAATGTTAACTGTAATGTTTGACGAAATTTGTTAAAAAAAAACCATGAAATTATGATTTTTTCTGAGATTGCAAAAACTTTGTTCAAAATCTCATTGCAATAATCTTATACACAATTTCGAAGTTGAAAACAGTTTTTTCACCGTTTGTAAAAAAAAATCAAGGCTTTTAGGACAGAATGAAACTGTGAAAAAATTTCTCGGAGAAACGCACAGAGAAATGGAATTTATGTAAATAAATTTCAATAACTATATTCGACGCGCAATGCCGAGGAGATAGTGATTTCTCTAAAAACTAAAAATATATTTTTACGCTTCTAGTTATCGCTGTGGTACAGCTTCAGACTTTTAAATGGAAATGATGATGAAAAGAACCATCTGTTTTGAAAATAAAAGGAAACCAAAAAATGGCTATCCCGAGAGAGAAAATATGGATAAGCTTTTGATACAATGGAAAACACTACCAAATTAGATTGAGTAACTTATCGTTATTTAGTCAGTGACTCATTTACTGATGGCGGGGTTTTAAAGGAAAATTGCGAAGAAGTTTACCTGAGATACAAGAAACCAATATTGAGAACTAGAACTTGGGCGGAATCAGTAACAAGGGTTTCACCGTTTATAGCGAAAAAAAATTAAGTCTTCGAAGAAAAGTTAAATTATGGGAAAAATTTTAAATATGACGAACGGGAAAAGAATGTTAGTCCAAAAATTTCGATACAGATTCAACGTCCAACGCAAAAGAGAATGATCTCCAAAAGAAAATATTTTTACCTACAACTTATCACTGTGGTATAGCTTAAGGTTGCCCGAATTTCTTCAGCACGTATCCGGACCGAGCAAATCTTGACTTTTTATCTAAAATTCTGGTAAGATCCGGGCATTTTATTTGAAAATTGTCTTCTGAAAACCCGGGAAATATCCGTGCAAAATGGTTAAAATCCAAGCGTCACTCAACAAAACTCAAGATTTTTTTTTTTCAATATTCGGGCAAACTCGGATGAACCGGACAATCTGGCAAGCTTAGTATAGCTCCAGAAGACTTTGAATTGATGAAAAGTAATTTAACTAATATTTGATTTTTTTAGAAATCGGTGCAAATTTGTTATAAACAATAATGTCTCTGTTTTAAAAAACAAAAAAATAAAATCAATTAAATTAAATCATTTAAAAATTTTCATAAAAACAAACTTCCATTTAGTGATTCTTTTCTCAACTTCGGCTGGTATTGTCCGCTTTGCATTTAAAAAATTGTGTTAAATTTCCTTTCAAACATTTCAAATTATAGATGAACTCGTTCTTTTCTTACCTTTCCAGGTTTTTATTCAACAAAATTGTTATCATTAAAGAAAGGCGTTTCATTTTAATACTGTCCATGAAGCTTTACAAATTGTTAGAAAGTTATATTTTTAGTGCGGCCCGCAAAAAAGATTTCAAATGCAAATTGGCCCGTTGATTCAAAAGGTTGCTCACCCCTGAATTAGACCATTACCGTTGTATCCATTATATTCAGAGTTGATTGCGTAAGCTCAATTGTCAGTTTGTAGGTATACCTAGCTGAAATAATAAGAACAACATACGTCTTTTTTCTCCATGGATACTTTTATCATCATTTATTCCAAATTTTCAACATTCAATAAAATATTATTTTTTTAATGGGTTCATTTATTCAAACATAACCTTAGTTTGTTAATTTTTTTTTTATTAAACTGTAGATAAAATTTGCTCAACAATTAGCTTGAATTGCAAGAATGACAAATCATCAAACTGCAATCTCTGGCTTTCTTGGCCAATTCATTTTCCAACAATGCTATGAAAGTCTGAGATTTAAAGAAATGATTTGGCTAAATGCCAGAAATGGCCAGTATAACATCTGGTTTTCCGCCGAATATTTGTTTTGCCTAATAGTTGAAAAGCACCAGTTATTACAATTGAACCCAATGTAGATTTCTAAATTTAAAGCTAAATTTGAAAATTCAAATAGACAATTTTAAATTTACGGATCAAAATTTTAATACCAAACTTGTGATTTTGAATTAGAATTCAAATTTTAAAGTTCAATTCAGTAGGAGAACACTATAATTTTTTTTTAAAAATTTTAATTCATTGGTTAAATAGAATTATAAAATATCGGTACCGTAAAACGGGGTAATATTGGTCACTTTTTTCAATATTTTCCAATTGTTTTTTTTTCTGTTAAGGGGAATGTGGTATGTTTCATATTTTTAAAACCAGCACTGAACTCCAATGAATGTAAAACATGGTTGCAGGAATTTATTAGACTACTTTAAATTTGATTTAAAAATCGATTTCGTCTCTGTTCAGAATTTGATGCTTTGATGTAACATTGATCAGTCTCTATTTTGACGGTTTTAACGAGTTTTCTTGATCAAAAAGAATACAAAACACCTTCATAATATTTACAAATACTATAGTTTATCAAATGCTGAGGCAATTCGGAACAAAGTCAAATGATATAAAATTAATTATGAATCTCTACAAAATTGATGTTGCCTTCATTCAATTCCCTAGGCCTTCGGATAATTCCCCTTAACTTTTTCCTTTAAACCCATTTGATAGGATTACTAGCCTTTTGTCCTAGACTGTCTTACTCTTGGAAAATGTTTCTATTTTTTAAATATTAAAAATATACCTCAAAATACAACAACAATTACACCAAAACTATAAATTTACTGAGGAAAAAAGTTGAACTCTTTCATAAATCAACCTGCTGCTTCTAAACGCTTTGATTTCATCAGGAAGGGTGTTTGTTTGCGAGCCTTCGATAAAATAGATATTAAAAGATTTTGAAATTACAGTTTTATTTACATTTGAAATTTTCAAAAACAAACCAAGTTTTTTCTAATTTGAAACTCAACTTATCTATACCTAGGTTTTTAAACGTGGAAAAATTTCATGTTGACCAAAGTTACCCCGTTTTACGGTACTGGGGATTTTTTATAGCTAGAATTGAAGAATTTAGTTAGTTTTCGTGAACAACAGATTTTAAATTATGTTGTTAAGATGAATTAGAGTCTTAAAAGAATAAAGTTAAATTCATTATCGTTTATTATTTATGTTAGCTTAGCTTAGCTTAGCTTAGCTTGGTTGACTACTCACATCCACCATAAATCATTGAACTCGAAACTATTTATATAACATATTATGGTCTAGAAATTGATACACATAGATATTCATACAATTCAGTTTAAATCCTATATTTAAATTTCCGTTATTTTTCTTCATGTGAATTTAATAATTTCGAATTCCATGATCTCAGGCGTGGCTCAGTAGAACGAGTTCAACATCGCCAATGGTTGCTACTCCGTGATTGACCGAGGCCACCAATTTTGTACAAGGGTCAAAAGAATAGTTCTTGGGATTAGAAGCTCATTCTCAATGTACAAAACTGATGCTCTCTCTTTGAACATCAATAACGGCGCCGGCCACGTCCTAGTAGTCAATAGATAGCGAGGAAAAATAGAGAAAAGGATGAAAGATATAAAATTGCGCTTTAGGACCGAGGTCACCTCTGCATCCTAGCAAAAAAAAATTGTTTGGGAGTGTGGGTAAAAGGATAAGATCTGGAAACACTTTTGACAAGTGCATGGATCTTTTTCATTCAACCTGTTTTTGTTAACTCCTACCGTTTTACTAGAAAACTTTAAATAAAGATTTTACTGAAAGTCCCCAAATTTCCTAAATGAGGTCGTTATCAAATTTTTAGCTTTCAAAAGGAAAAATCGGAAATAACATACTTTACAAATAGCTCAAGAATTACCATTAACCGATATTTTACTGTAGGAAAGCCTGAGTTTCAATGTTCTGAAAAACTACTGTTGTCTTTTAAGACATGATTATTTCTTTGTTCATCATTAAAACTCTCAAAAGCTTAGATATGCGAATTTTCAAACTGAAAGTTTTTCTTGAAACAGTAATTTTCTATTTTACTTTTGTTATTTCTTTGTACTTGAAAATTTGAAAATCATAAAGATATTTTTAAGAAAATATGTTTCTTATTTTGTTTATCTATGTTAGCACCATATGTTAGTAAATTTATCTCTTTATGCTCACGACATCGATCAACCTTATATTTAAAGGATAAACTTGAATAAAAATTTTCATTGTTCGTTTAACCCATTCGAGACGGCGACTTTTTTCGAACACGTCCCCCAGGAGCCAACAAATTTTATTCTTTCATTCGATCAATTTTTATCTAAAAAGCATGAATACAATGAATTTTTCTAAATTTAATCGTAAATTCACAAAAAAATGTCCATTGCACACCGTGTGTGCAGTCTTCTCCTCGAAATAAAATAATTTCGAGGAGCCGCATTGCACACACGGTGTGCAACGGGCAGAAAAAATAAAATACACCATTTCAAAAATATTCATCTTTCGTTTCAATTTTTGTTTGGTTATAAAAGAAAAAAAAAATAATGCAAGGAATATTATGTGATGTGGATTAAGCCAACAGTTAGTTTTTTTTAACTGTTTCCAATAAAAATGTGTTTACTCTTGTGATTTATGTCTTGATGACGATGTTTTCAACTTTGTCGGTTTCAACCCAATTTTTTCTACTGTGGATTTTTTTTCTATCCGATAACTATTCCATTAGTCTTACTATTTAAGTCCGGCTAACTAGATCTTATAATAATTTAGAACAATATTTCATAAAAAATACAATTAAAAATCTAGTTTTCATCACAAAATCATGAGTTTATTTGTGTGAATAGCACCTTGAAAGGATGGTGATTTGTCCAACATTAAATGACGGCAAATCGAACAGAATGTTAAAATTTCAAAAATTTCAATACAATATAAAACTAGAATTTACTAGAAATTCATTCATTGATTGCTTGAATACATTCTATGAAATCAAATTAAAATTATGATGATGATATTGTTAGCAAACACTAACAAAGCTAAAGTTTATTCCTTTTGGTTTTTCCCAAAGAAATTGTTAAAAAGAAACCATTAATTTTTATTTTATTATACCGTAAATAATGTATTCAACTATAAGATACAGATTTTAAGAACACCTTTATGAAAGTAGAATTTACTAAAAATTCCCCGCCAAGGGCTGAAGAACCCAATTACACGCTCTAAAACTTGCAAGTTTAAAAATAAGATTTTACAATACGGAATTCACTCAAACGCTGTACACCAGGTTATGGATGCATTTCAACTTTAGTTATTATCCCCTCACAAACAATCACCGACGCACACTTCCGCAAAAACAACACAAATAGCCTGCAAATGACCTATCGTCTGTATCGACGATACGAAAATCTATCTGTGATGCCTAATTTTATAAGTCTTTTTCAACCCCAGATATTTTAAAGACATTTTCATTCACAGTGAAACCATTGCAAAATTAAGTTTACCTATGCTTTACAGATTCTATTGGTTCAAGAAGCATAAACAATGGTCCACTAGTTGAATAAAAATCATGAAAAAGTTAAAACAACTTCCATTGCACACACGGTGTGCAATCGGTCTCATAGCCTCGGAAAGTCATTGCACACACGGTGTGCAATCTGTCTCGAGTGGGTTAATAACTACAATAAATTTATTTGATTTCCTGCTGTTTCTGCTGTGTTTCTAAAGTTGCTGATCAGAACTGAAAATTATTTAAATTATCAAATGAGATTCTTTATTTTGTCTATTAAAAGGAATATATTTGAAACATGATCAAATAGATTATGAAAAAAAAAACCAAAAATGTTTGTTTTCTTTCAGAGTCGATGAAAAGCCATGAATTTCAGTATGTATCTGCATTACCTGTAACTTGTCTCAATTAAATTTGTGAATAAATGTTTAAAAATGCAAATATCTATGATTAAAAAAATTAATATAAATAGAATTAAAGATTTTTGAAATGTAAGTAGATTTGTAAATGTTAGTTTCAGGTTTCAGATTCACATGGTTCTAATTAACCCGTCTCCTTGAGCGAAATGAGGTCAAAATATGATAATTCTGATTTACTAAAGTATCGTACTCTATGAATAATGATATGACAGAAGAATTTACACCACTGTAGATAAATGAGAAAGTTTCCCAAGCAGTGAACTTAGCTGAAAATGGTTTTAGGAGCATTTTCTAGCGTGATCTGATGGGAGCTGAATATTCTTGGTGAAATATTTCATAAGTTGCCACAAACCATTTTAAAATTAAAATTAAATGAATGTCTTCGATAAAGTAAGGGATATGAACAAAATAATACACTATAAGATAAAACAATGTTTATCCACTTAGCTTGAAATCCATTCTGATGCTTCCTGGCTGGAACTCAGCTTGATCGAGAAATAAACTTGGGATCCAGTCAATTTTTCAGATCACATCTTATCAATTTTAACTGAGTAATATCCCATTTCTGAATCTTGTAGCGATAAAAAATAAAATGCTCTTCCGAAAACAAAACTTTTTCAGGACCTATTTATGTTAGGTATACTAATTTGCTTTTCATTATGTTCATACTTTTTTTCCTAGTTCAGATTAAAAAATCTCAACAAACATCTCCGTAGTTTTTGAAGATTTACAAAACCTAAATTGTTTCACTGATACATTGAAGCTGAAAATTAAATTAAATTAAGGTTTCGAATACCGAAAATATTCTCTTACTGTTTTGCTTTCAACTTTCTGATACTTAATTTATTTTTGTTAATCATTTTGATTCCAATTTTAATTAGAATCAGTTGAAAAAATATTCAAGATGTGCTTTATTTAATGTTGAATTTGTATGGAAGCCTCCTTTTTAGGAAAATTATGTGTTAATCATCTCACCGTTCTTGAACTTGTCTACCAATACAATTAATCTTCTCATCATCATGATTAATTCTCGAGTTATGCTAAAAATATAAAGCGTATGAAGGTAAATCATGCCAGATTCTAAGAAATCCTTTAAATTACCATCCGGCATAAAGGCTTATTCTGCGAGTCGAGTGAAGTGACTTGTCAGATTTCACCTCAAAATTCTGGCTCGAAATTTCAGTTCAGATGATCTTCGATAGTCCATCGACAGTAATCCGAGCAGATATTTCTTTCCTAAAGCGCTTGCTGGAGTCAAGATTTCGTGGTGAAACCTTACAAGTCACGTCACTCGACTGGCGTAATAAGCTCCAAAATCCTGAATTCAATTTAAGCTCTCATTTTGAACCCAATAATTAAGAAAATAGAAGAAAAAAAAACTTAGTGTCTCATTTTGAAATGTGGTTTTTGAACATATCATTTCTAAGCTAACATTTCGACCAGCTTGTCTTATCTTCACTGTATCCTTATATTTCATTTTCACAGTCAAATTTAAACATTTTTTAAAGTTTTACCTAGGGAGAATTTTCTAATACATAAATTTAAAACTTTGTTTTCGAACAGATTAGAGGATCTGGGTACCTGAATGCGATTTGAGATTCGAAAGCTAAAAAGTCCAAACTGCTGTACTCAACTAAATAGATTTATTTTGAAATGTGCGTTTACATAAATCGATAAGTTAATAAGTTAATACATTCACCCAGTCCGCGCGGATTTGTGCATCTGATACAGCACGACCAGCCAGGGAGCCACAAAGCCAACGGAACAGATGGCGAAAAATTTTGCCGTGAACAGGTACGGATTTCTCAAATTGAACGGCAGTGGATTCTGGAAGAAGCAAAAAATAAAGTAAGCTCTCTCGGAACTTCATAAGTTTTTCAAAATTGAACTTACCCGATATTTAAATGGATCATGTTTGGCACCTCCGGCACCTTTTTCTGCTGCTTCCTTGCAAGCGGCATCCGCTTCTTTGTTGGCCATTTTTCTTTTTTGGGAGAGTTTGTTGCTTCAATTTCTGCTGCTGCTGCTAAAATCTGCGATAATACGAGCGCGCGGATGACAGAATTTTTCCGGCTACTGTGATTAGCAACCGTTTCTGTCGGTTTACGTTGATGGAAATTTGTTCGAATTTTGTCTGCGAATCTGAACTAGCAAAACGAAAGGACTAATAATTGTTTTGTACATTTTCCATGAAATAATTTGGAAAGAATAAATCAAATCATTTATTAATCGAAATTACACCAAGTTTGCATTTTATGAAGAGAATTTTTCAATGGTCATTGTACTTATGACACCGGACATTAAATTGAAAATGGATCTTAATGGAAGATTAAAATGAGTCAAGTTTTCATTCATCAGTCAACCGTTGCTGTTGCATAATAAATCGGTTGGATCTGTTCCATGTCACGTTTTGGCGTTTTGGCGTCGGACCAAGCCATGATGAATTGTATCCAACAAATCACTTGAAACCGAAAATTGCGTACTTGAGTGAGCACCTACTCAAATGTACTAGACAAGGCACAGATTTTGGTGTATGCCGCTCTGTTTAGAAACACAGAGACAAATCATAACAGTCATTGCAATAATGGTGACAAGGTCTAGTCATGTTGAAGTCATACCCGTCAAAGTGCTTAGAAATAGGGCACGTTAATTTTTATTATTTTACTCCAATTCGAGAAAAAAAAAACATCAACCGAATTCGCTGCAGAATGTTTGACAATAATATGAAATCTTCAAGATTTTTCATACTTATTTTTAATCAAAAAATTTTGAAATAATAGAAATAAGTCGGCAGCCACATTACTGTATCTTAAAATTAGGCCCCTAATTTCACGGACATTTAGCAGTGTTAAGGCTCACTAAATAGCACATAGTTGTTTTTATCCTAATTTGACACCTTTGAATAATGCAGAACAGCCCTGTGTTATCTAACCATAAGTAGGGTAGATGATTCAAAGATTGGCCCGTGCTCAATTTCGTCTTCAATGTTAACCAGCCATGTTTTTCCCATCATTTTCACCAATTACCAGAGCTCACACCCCAAAACGAATTAATTATGTCACACGGTTAAGATGCCATCAGCAGGCAGGCAGGCAGGCAGACGAGACAAGATCAACGCGATGCTCTTTTTTTGGCACGATTTTCCCGTCAATTTAGAAACCTGAGCAAGAAGTGTGCGTGTTTATAAATTTTACTAGCCGACTCTAACCGGCAATGTTTCTTTCTCATCTTTCTCTAAACTTACCACCCATCTTCATCATCCATCCAATCGGAGTGATTTTATTTAATTTTATTTGCCTAATCCACTAACAGAGATGAGCTGAGAAACATGATGACCGGGTGATGCTGTCTGCTACTATCTGTTACCATCTCGAGCTAGATTACTTAGCATAATGATGATGGGAAAGCGACCTTGGCATTGTGGATCGTTTGCCTTTTCGATTTTTTTATATCTGCTCTTTTTTTCATCAGGTTTAATTATGAGACAATCCGGAAGCTTGATGAGAGACGTAAATGTTCACAATCAGGGATTGAAATGCTCTTGCTCAAGCGGCTGAGCATCAATGCTCTTGAAGCTCGAGAGCGAAGAAAGCTGGAGCCAATTCTAGCCCAACAATAAATGCTCAAATTAAGCTCAAACCTCTTCTGGCTCTAGGAGACAAGGTTTTGCATTTTGCTTTGAGTTTGTTAGCTCAAGGAGCCGAAATTTCTTGAGCTTGCTGGCTCAGCAAAATTGTAACACTTGAGCTTAGTGATGTGTATTTACTTTGCTATTGTGGTGCTGTGTGAGCCAACGGCTTTTCTTTGTGCACCAGAAACTGTGAAAGTGCTTGTTGGGATTATTAACATGAATGTAAGAGATTTCTTGTTACTGGTAAAAGTTACCAGCTATAGTAACTATGAAATAGTAAAATTTACAATTTTTCGGGTAAACGCGAAATGAAAGGGCATTTTAGGAGGATTATTAAAATCAATGTTAGAGAGTTTTAGTAACTAGTTAAAGTTACCAGCACTAGTAACTATGAAATAGTAAAATTTACAATTTTTCGGGAAAAACGCCAAATGAAAGGGCTTTTTGCGAGGATTATTAAAGTGAATGTTGGAGAGTTCTAGTAACTAGTAAAAGTTACCAGCACTAGTAACTATGAAATAGTAAAATTTCGAAATTTTCGGGAAAAACGCCAAATGAAAGGGCTTTTTGCGAGGATTATTAAAATCAATGTTAGAGAGTTCTAGTTACTATTAAAAGTTACCAGCACTAGTAACTATGAAATAGTAAAATTTACAATTTTTCGGGAAAAACGCCAAATGAAAGGGCTTTTTGCGAGGATTATTAAAATCAATGTTAGAGCGTTCTAATTAATAGTAAAAGTTACCAGCACTAATAACTATAAAATAGTAAAATTTCAAAATTTTGGGGAAAAACGCCAAATGAAAGGGCTTTTTAGGAGGATTATTAAAATAAATGTTAGAGAGTTTTAGTAACTAGTAAAAGTTACCAGCCCTAGTAACTATGAAATAGTAAAATTTACAATTTTTCAGGTAAACGCGAAATGAAAGGGCTTTTTGGGAGGATTGTTAAAATCAATGTTAGAGAGTTTTAGTAACTAGTTAAAGTTACCAGCACTAGTAACTATGAAATAGTAAAATTTACAATTTTTCGGGAAAAACGCCAAATGAAAGGGCTTGTTGCGAGGATTATAAAAATCAATGTACGAGAGTTCTAGTAACTAGTAAAAGTTACCAGCACTAGTAACTATGAAATAGTAAAATTTACAATTTTTCGGGAAAAACGTCAAATGAAAGGGCTTGTTGCGAGGATTATAAAAATCAATGTTAAAGAGTTCTAGTAACTAGTTAAAGTTACCAGCACTAGTAACTATGAAATAGTAAAATTTACAATTTTTCGGGAAAAACGCCAAATGAAAGGGCTTTTTGCGAGGATTATTAAAGTGAATGTTGGAGAGTTCTAGTAACTAGTAAAAGTTACCAGCACTAGTAACTATGAAATAGTAAAATTTCGAAATTTTCGGGAAAAACGCCAAATGAAAGGGCTTTTTGCGAGGATTATTAAAATCAATGTTAGAGAGTTCTAGTTACTATTAAAAGTTACCAGCACTAGTAACTATGAAATAGTAAAATTTACAATTTTTCGGGAAAAACGTCAAATGAAAGGGCTTGTTGCGAGGATTATAAAAATCAATGTTAAAGAGTTCTAGTAACTAGTTAAAGTTACCAGCACTAGTAACTATGAAATAGTAAAATTTACAATTTTTCGGGAAAAACGTCAAATGAAAGGGCTTGTTGCGAGGATTATTAAAGTGACTGTTGGAGAGTTCTAGTAACTAGTAAAAGTTACCAGCACTAGTAACTATGAAATAGTAAAATTTCGAAATTTTCGGGAAAAACGCCAAATGAAAGGGCTTGTCGCGAGGATTATTAAAATCAATGTTAGAGAGTTTTAGTAACTAGTTAAAGTTACCAGCACTAGTAACTATGAAATAGTAAAATTTACAATTTTTCGGGAAAAACGTCAAATGAAAGGGCTTTTTGCGAGGATTATAAAAATCAATGTTAGAGAGTTCTAGTTACTAGTAAAAGTTACCAGCACTAGTAACTATGAAATAGTAAAATTTACAATTTTTCGGGAAAAACGCCATATGAAAGGGCTTTTTGCGAGGATTATTAAAATCAATGTTAGAGAGTTCTAGTAACTAGTAAAAGTTACCAGCACTAGTAACTATGAAATAGTAAAATTTACAATTTTTCGGGAAAAACGTCAAATGAAAGGGCTTTTTGCGAGGATTATTAAAGTGAATGTTGGAGAGTTCTAGTAACTAGTAAAAGTTACCAGCACTAGTAACTATGAAATAGTAAAATTTCGAAATTTTCGGGAAAAACGCCAAATGAAAGTGCTTTTTGCGAGGATTATTAAAATCAATGTTAGAGAGTTTTAGTAACTAGTAAAAGTTACCAGCACTAGTAACTATGAAATAGTAAAATTTCGAAATTTTCGGGAAAAACGCCAAATGAAAGGGCTTTTTGCGAGGATTATTAAAATCAATGTTAGAGAGTTCTAGTTACTATTAAAAGTTACCAGCACTAGTAACTATGAAATAGTAAAATTTACAGTTTTTCGGGAAAAACGCCATATGAAAGGGCTTGTTGCGAGGATTATAAAAATCAATATACGAGAGTTCTATCAACTAGTAAAAGTTACCAGCACTAGTAACTATGTAATTAGTAAAATTTACAATTTTTCGGGAAAAACGTCAAATGAAAGGGCTTTTTGCGAGGATTATTAAAGTGACTGTTGGAGAGTTCTAGTAACTAGTAAAAGTTACCAGCACTAGTAACTATGAAATAGTAAAATTTCGAAATTTTCGGGAAAAACGCCAAATGAAAGGGCTTGTCGCGAGGATTATTAAGTAGTAACTAGTAAAATTTTCCAGCACTAGTAGCTATGAAATAAAAATTTCGAAATTTTCGAGAAAAACGCCACATGAAAATGCTTGTGGTTTTTATTTAACCAATAGATGCAAGAATGAGTTCGTCTTTCAACCTGTTCAGGTTATATTTTAGTTGGTTTGACTGATTTTAATTGATCATTGTTTAAAACTGTTTGAATGATTTGAGAAAAAATTAAGTTAAAAAACATTTTGAAGAGTACACTTTGAACTTATTATGGGCTGGATGCAGGAAAGGTTCGATAAGCTGTATTCAATTGAAGTGCATATATTTTACATGTTTTTGTATACAGACCCCGTTTGTTTTTTGGCAACTTTCGATTTTGGCAACATTCGATTTATGCACATGTGCCAAAATCGAACGGTTTAAGAAGCGACATTACCTTTTAGTTTTCTCTTAAGCAGGACCAATATAATTTAGACAAACACCAACAATATTTTTTAAGGTTCCTAAATGGTGATAGAATACAACAACAAAAACCTTTTTTTTTATTTATAAAGTACAGACCCCGTTCGATTTTGGCAACACGCTAGTACATTTTGTGTCGCCAAAATCGAATGTTGCCAAAATCGAACGGTTTTTTTCTCCACTTTTTTATCAGTCATTTTTACAAAATAATAAATATTATTATCAAAAACGTTATTTTTAGTCAATTTTCGACCATTTTAAGTAATTTTTGATTTTTTCTCATCATGTTTTTGATGCATTTTGCACTTATCTTGTTTTGTTTATAATGTTTGTTTTTATTTGTCATATTTGCTGTTTTTTTCGTTCTTCATCATTTTTTAGTTGTTTTTAGTCATTTTCAGTCTTTTGTTTGAATTTGTTTTTTAAATTTTTGAATTTTTCAACTTTTTGCCATTTTTTAGTACTTAATACATTTTTTCAAAAACTTTTGTTTTTATTGTTGCATTTTATCACCATTTCAGAACACAAAAACGTATTAGTGGTATTTGTCTGATTTAAATTGGTCCTGTTATAACGAAAACTAAATTGTAATGTTGTTTCTAAAAACCGTTCGATTTTGGCACATGTGCCAAAATCGGATGTTGCCAAAATCGAATGTTGCCAAAATCGAATGTTGCCAAAAACGAACGGGGTCTGTACTCAAATATTACAAAAAGATGAAAAATTCAAAAATAAAAAAAAAATACAAACAAAAGAAAAACAATGACAAAAATCAATAAAAAATGATAAAGAATGACAAAAACAGCAAAAAAAAAACAAAAAAAAACAAAGCCTATTAAAAAACCAAAAATAGTGCAAATTGTTTCAAAAACATGAGAGAAAAAACTATAACAATTTTAAAAATAGTCAGAAATTGACTAAAAATAACGTAAATGATAATAAAAATAGTTTTTTTTTCTAAAAATAAGAGAAAAAAATTTTCAGAAAGAAACCGTTTGATTTTGGCAACATAAAATTTTCGGACATGTTGTCAAAAACGAACGGGGTCCGTATTTCCCGGGAAACAAGCCACCAGATTTCCCGATTGGCAGGGACGAAAAAAAAGCCGGGAAATGGACACTTTAGTGCTGTCCACAATCAAGTTAAGACGTGTGATTACTCTGCTGGCGTTCTGGTCGATTTGCTCCACTAGAGATTTTTTTTCCTTTTTTACCAAGAAATAAAAACATTTATTTTAATAATCAAGGCGATCAGATCTTCCATTTGACATTTTTCCCGATAATTTCAAAGTTTTACTGTTTCATAGTTACTAGTACTGGTAACTTTTACCAATGACAAGAACTCTCTAACATTCACTTTAATAATCCTTACAAAAAGCCCTTTCATTTCGCGTTTTCCCGAAAAATTGTAAATTTTACTATTTCATAGTTACTAGTGCTGGTAACTTTTACTGGTAACTAGAACTCTCTAACATCGATTTTATTAATCCTCGCAACAAGCCCTTTCATTTGGCGTTTTTCCCGAAAAATTGTAAATTTTACTATTTCATAGTTACTAGTTCTGGTAACTTTTACTAGTAATTAGAACTCTCTAACATTGATTTTATTAATCCTCGCAACAAGCCCTTTCATTTGGCGTTTTTCCCGAAAAATTGTAAATTTTACTATTTCATAGTTACTAGTGCTGGTAACTTTTACTAGTAACTAGAACTCTCTAACATTGATTTTAATAATCCTCGCAAAAAGCCCTTTCATTTGGCGTTTTTCCCGAAAAATTGTAAATTTTACTATTTCATAGTTACTAGTGCTGGTAACTTTTACTAGTCATTAGAACTCTCTAACACTGATTTTATTAATCCTCGCAACAAGCCCTTTCATTTGGCGTTTTTCCCGAAAAATTGTAAATTTTACTATTTCATAGTTACTAGTGCTGGTAACTTTTACTAGTAACTAGAACTCTCTAACATTGATTTTAATAATCCTCGCAAAAAGCCCTTTCATTTGGCGTTTTTCCCGAAAAATTGTAAATTTTACTATTTCATAGTTACTAGTGCTGGTAACTTTTACTAGTAACTAGAACTCTCTAACATTGATTTTAATAATCCTCGCAGAAAGCACTTTCATTTGGCGTTTTTCCCGAAAATTTCGTAATTTTACTATTTCATAGTTACTAGTGCTGGTAACTTTAACTAGTTACTAAAACTCTCTAACATTGATTTTAATAATCCTCGCAACAAGCCCTTTCATTTGGCGTTTTTCCCGAAAAATTGTAAATTTTACTATTTCATAGTTACTAGTGCTGGTAACTTTTACTAGTAATTAGAACTCTCTAACATTGATTTTATTAATCCTCGCAAAAAGCCCTTTCATTTGGCGTTTTTCCCGAAAAATTGTAAATTTTACTATTTCATAGTTACTAGTGCTGGTAACTTTTACTAGTAACTAGAACTCTCTAACATTGATTTTAATAATCCTCGCAAAAAGCCCTTTCATTTGGCGTTTTTCCCGAAAAATTGTAAATTTTACTATTTCATAGTTACTACTGCTGGTAACTTTTACTAGTAATTAGAACTCTCAAACATTGATTTTATTAATCCTCGCAACAAGCCCTTTCATTTGGCGTTTTTCCCGAAAAATTGTAAATTTTACTATTTCATAGTTACTAGTGCTGGTAACTTTTACTAGTAACTAGAACTCTCTAACATTGATTTTAATAATCCTCGCAAAAAGCCCTTTCATTTGGCGTTTTTCCCGAAAAATTGTAAATTTTACTATTTCATAGTTACTAGTGCTGGTAACTTTTACTAGTAATTAGAACTCTCTAACATTGATTTTATTAATCCTCGCAACAAGCCCTTTCATTTGGCGTTTTTCCCGAAAAATTGTAAATTTTACTATTTCATAGTTACTAGTGCTGGTAACTTTTACTAGTAACTAGAACTCTCTAACATTGATTTTAATAATCCTCGCAAAAAGCCCTTTCATTTGGCGTTTTTCCCGAAAAATTGTAAATTTTACTATTTCATAGTTACTAGTGCTGGTAACTTTTACTAGTAATTAGAACTCTCTAACATTGATTTTATTAATCCTCGCAACAAGCCCTTTCATTTGGCGTTTTTCCCGAAAAATTGTAAATTTTACTATTTCATAGTTACTAGTGCTGGTAACTTTTACTAGTAACTAGAACTCTCTAACATTGATTTTAATAATCCTCGCAAAAAGCCCTTTCATTTGGCGTTTTTCCCGAAAAATTGTAAATTTTACTATTTCATAGTTACTAGTGCTGGTAACTTTTACTAGTAATTAGAACTCTCTAACATTGATTTTAATAATCCTCGCAAAAAGCCCTTTCATTTGGCGTTTTTCCCGAAAAATTGTAAATTTTACTATTTCATAGTTACTAGTGCTGGTAACTTTTACTAGTTACTAGAACTCTCTAACATTGATTTTAATAATCCTCTAATACTGGTAACTTTTACTAATTTCTAAAACCGTCCAACATTGATTTTAAAAATCCATGCGACAAGCCCTTTTTTAGTTAATTCTCGAACAGCAGCAGTGAAAACAAGCTCAACAAATTTGAATCGGTTGAGCCAACAAGCTCAAGCTCCTCTGGAGGCATGAGCTATCGAGCTCACAAGCCAAAAAAAGAGCTAAGGTTTCTTCCAAATAAGAGCTTAGCAATACGAAGCTCCGGAGACAAAAACGATAGGAGCTTCGTCGATTGCTTTGTAAGCGGAGCTATGGAAAAAATGAGCTATGAAGCTCGCTCAAATGAGACTAATTTTCAATCCCTGTTCACAATTGTTTGACATTCGTTTTAACAGCCAAGGCTGTGAACATGCGTCAAATTCATCAGTTTTGGTCAAACCCGCATAAACTATTTTTTTTAATTGGCGAAAAGCTGACAGAAAAACTATGACATTCAAATCCTAAAGACGAAAGGGAAAAGGTTCTAAAACTTTTTAAACTACAAGTATAAAAGTATACGTTTCGATTTTTATTAATAGGTACTGTAACGATCTACTATCATTACAAATAACGTGTAATGAAAAAAAGAAATTCCGTTTAAGATCTGCGAAAGAAGGATCGTGAGTGGCCTTTCATTTAGATAGTAAGGCTAGGAACAAGGTTTACCGAAACCTTTAAACGAGATGTGAAATTTGGCCTCATTGACCGCATAGTCGATTAGAATGATAACTAAGAGCTTACTACAATCAGTATCCTTCAGCATAAGTACGAAATGGGACCAAAAAACTATCGTCTGAGTCATAAGTAGCGGGAACAAATTAATAAGCTTCTTGTCAAATCTAAATCACTTTCTGCTGCTAAACAATTTTCAAAGTAAAGGGTGTCCACGATTAAATTGCCACACACAAAATTGATTCCCAAAATTTGAGTTTTCATCCGATTGCCAAAAAATTTCAGGGATTGAAAAATAACTATTAAACTCCATTTTACTCGTATTTTATATACGTCCATACGGAAATTCCCGCACTTTAGCCTTAACCCCGGCCATAAAATTCTGCACAACCTGTGAATCAACCGTTGTACACCCATACTTTCTTCAGTTCCTTGACTGTCTTCACTACCTTACGTCGTTTAAGAAGGTGCTGCTTCATAATCGCTCAGTACTTCTCGATGAGGCCTAGCTCCGGAGTGTTGGGAGGGTTGAACGTTTTCGGCACGAAATTAACTTTATTGTCCGCATACCACTTCAGCACGTCCTTGGAGAAGTGACATGAGGTCAAATCCGGCCAGAAAATTGTAGGGTCGTTGTGGGCCTCTTGGGTTTCAGTTCAAGGCCCCAACTATGCGGTTGTGATTTTTGGTGTTGTACGGAATATTTTTTCCTTCACTTCTGGGCTTCCGATCGGTGGTCAATCGTTCCTCGATCCGCTTAATCACTCATGACACCGTGGAATTCGCGATTCCCAACGTTTTAGCGATGGAACGATGCGAGAGATCCTAGTTCTCGTGTTGAATGTGCAAAGTTTTATCACGCACGAGCTGTTCTTTTGACTCCATTTCCGCGAGTTTTGATCATAGGACTTTAAAACTTGCAGGTAGTAAACAATGCACTATGAACTAAATTCGTCCAAATTTTTATTAAATTCTACCCAACGGTTAAAAAGTAAGAGTAATTTCATGGTGTGGCAATTTCATCGTAGACACCCTTTAACCTCCGTCCTCTCAAAGTGGGCGTACTATAAAGAGGTAACTTAGGTCCCCTATTATTAATTTTTAACGTGAATTTGAAACCCCACGGAAAACCAAGTATATTCGCTGAGAAACCTGCCAGCTTTTCGCCGAAGGAAATCTCGACACGGCTCAAGCCTCTACAGAAAGCCCTAGGGTTGTTTAAAAGTCGTGTATTAGCATCCTAGATCATCGAAGCTCATAATTCTACTCTACCAATCAACGTATTGAGGGCGTTACAAGCTGTCCCAAAAACTCATAATCACTTATGTACATAATCCAATTGCACATCATAACCTTACTTATGACCGATCCGGGTGGTATTCCTTAAGGAACTAATATCGTCAGAAAGCCCACCTTTGAATCCGCCAACCAAGCATTTACTTATTATGATAAGATTTGATATAACCGACTTCCTTAAAACATATGATCAGAAAAAAGCATTGCCAAATTCAAAGAGCTCATCAAGAGATTAACAGGAGCTTACAATGATATATTGATACATACATTCAGTGAACTATATCAATACCTAGTCCGGTTTCCAGTAGCCTGACAGCTAGCGTTAATCTAATCTGTACAATGTACATATTTAGTTACGTTATCGGTTTTAAAAAAATGTTATATTTTCATCGAAGTGTTTTTCACACGCTTTCATTGCACGATTTCGAAGCTGGGAGTTGAACCTAATACCTGAGACCTGACACTTGAGCTCTAGGACCTGAGAAGTTGAGACATGAAACCTGATACCTAACCCATTTTTTTGGTTGGTTAACACAGGTGGCGGCGAGCCACCGTGTCTTAGCAGTTTGCAACTCTGAGTTCATGGGTACAATGGGGAGACTCGTGATATACCTCCTACTCCCCAAACTCCACCTGAGGCCACAGACCTAGTTTTCACCTCGAACAGTTTGACACACTATGCTTCAATAGTGAGAGATCTATTTGCGCTGAAGACCTCTTATCGTAAAGACTCGGGGTTGACCACACAACCTCTTCTCCTGAGGACTCGAGGCCTGACCTCTCCTCTGACAACTCGAAGCCTGACCTCCTATCCCCAGAAATCGAGGTTTGCCACCTTTATGCCTGTCACAGCACACGAGTGTGCTTAACGAAACTACTCGAATGATTCCCGACGAAGACGTGATTCTACACTGACTCGAATGGCTCGCCCGGCGTCGAGAACCACTCTACCCGTTGGTGTTCCCCGATCGTGAAATAACCCTTTCCCAATGATTTCCACTGCGAAAAAGGTATGGTCTTATCCCCGCAGCTTTGATCATTGCGAACCACACTACTCAGAACCTGAGACTCGGATACTCCCAGAAGGTGAAGTATCCTACGCACGAACGCGACGTAAACGGCGCTCTCCACTAACGACTTGAGAACCGCAATGACTCGAGGTTCCCACATAAACCTCTCTCTTCGCGACTCGAGGCCTGATCTCTCCTCTTACGACTTGAGATCCGACCTCTCCTCGCATCGACTCGAGGTTAACGTACACATACCTCTCATCTGCACAACTCGAGGCCCGATCTCTTCTCTAGCGACTCGATATCTGACCTCCCCTGCAAATGACTCGAGCTTAACACTTATACCCGACCTCTAATCGTAAAGACTCGAGGTTGACCACACAAACTTCTCTTCCTGAAGACTCGAGGCCTGATCTCCCATCTAACGACTCGAATCTCGACCTCTTATCCCCAGGATTCGAGGTTCGCCACCTTTATGCCTGCCACAGCACATGTGCGGGACTTAACGCATCTACTTGGATGATTCCCGATGAAGACGTCATCCTTAACCGGCTCGAATGGCTCACCCGGCGTCAAGAGCCACTCTACCCGTAGGTATTCCCTGATCGTGGAGTAACCCTTTCCCAATCATTTCCACTACGAAGAAGGTATAGTCTTATCCCCGCAGCTTCGATCATTGGAAACTGCACTACTCAGATACTCCCCGAAGGTGGAGCATCCTACGCATGAACGCGACGTAAACGGTATGGACTCTCCTCTAACGACTTGAGAACCGCAATTACTCGAGGTTCCCACATAAACCTCTTCTTTTCGCGACTCGAGATTCGAAGCCTCCTTTTAAGACTTGAGATCCGACCTCTCCTCGCATCGACTCGAGGTTAACGTACACATACCTCTCATCTGCACATCTCAAGGCCCGATCTCTCCTCTAGCGACTCGAGGTAAACACTTGACTTATATCCCTCCTCTTGTTGAATAAGAGCCTTATCTCTCCTCTTGCGACTCGAGATCTGGCCTCTTATCGTAAAGACTCGGGGTTGACCCCACGACCTCTCCTTCTGAGGACTCGAGGTTTGACCTTTCCTCTAACGACTCGAAGCCCGACCTCCTATCCCCAGGATTCGAGGTTCGCCACCTTGATGCCTGTCACAGTACCACGCGGGACTTAACGCAACTACTTGGATGATTCCCGACGAAGACGTCATCCTTCATCGACTCGGATGGCTCACTCGGCGTCGAGAGCCACTCTACCCATGGGTACTCCCCGATCGTAGAATAACCCTTCCCCGGTCCACTTTGGCTGGCAACCCTAGGATTTTTGGCCTGCGGTCGTCATGTGCCAGATCGAGAGCAGCTTGCCCTGGACTCGCGCCTGTTACGGCACACATTCGGGACTTTGAACATTACGACTCGGATTTTTCCGAAAGTGACGACATCCTACACCGACTCGAGAGGCTCCCCCGGCCTCTCTACCCGTGGGTATCCCCTGACAGTGGTTTACCCCCTTCCTTCGAGGTCCGCTACGAGGAAGGTATTGTCTTATCCTCGCAGTTACTCCCGTAGGAAGCGGCAATAGTCAGATGCTGCCCAGCGATGGAGTCATCCTACACCGTTCGCGGACTGCCGTTGACTCCAGTTCCTCTGCAGGGGAGTCATGATCCGGGTGAACTCATCACTGATCGCATGACAAGTTTTGGAATCCGTGCACCACGGTGTCTACCGTCGTGTCGGGTCCACAGACGGCAAGTATGTCGGAACGTACCGCCACAAACCTCGGACCTCGAGTCATTACGAGGAGAGGTCAGATCTCGAGTTGCTAGAGGAGAGTTCAGGCCTTGAGTCGTGCAGAGGAGAGGTATATGTACGTCAACCTCGAGTCGATGCGAGGAGGGGTCGGATCTCGAGTCGTAAGAGGAGAGAGCCCCGAATCGCTAAAAGAGTAGGTTTATGTGGGAATCTGATGTCATTGCGAGGAGATGTCGGTTCCCGAGTCGTTAGAGGAGAGTTCAGACGTCGAGTCGTAAGGATGAGAGGTTTTGCTGAAAGTAGTCTCGTCTATGAGTATTGCCTTGGAGCGCATTAGCGCTAATATACCTAAAGCATAGTGTATCAAACAGTTCGAGATGGGAACTAGGTATGTGGCCCTAACTGAAGTTTAGGGAGTTCCTACCACCAGGGAAGTATACCATGAGTATATCATGAGTCTTTTCATTACACCCATGGCCCAAAGTAGTAACCGGGATTTACCACCTGGGTAATCGTACAGGCAAACACCACGTGTTCGAGTGTCTCCTCTTCATCACTACAAGTGGTAGTGGCACTTCATGAAGCATCCGTAACCAGTCAGGAATTGCGTCATATGGAAGTCCACTTCATCGTGTCTTTTTCCGATCCAGCTCCCGATGTGCAGGATCAGACGATGGGTCCACCTTCCTCTCGCTGAGCTGTCCCACAGCTGCTGCCAGTTGAACATGGAATCTTCATTGTTGAGATCTCATATGTTGAGCGTATCTTTGTTGTCGTAACAATAGACATCCTCCTCTAACAAAACCGAGACTGCCATGACGCCCGCCACTACGCAGGCGGCTTCGGACGAGATGGTTCGGTATTCACTGACCCTGAGATCTGAGACATGAAAGCTGAGGTATGGATGGATCATAATGAGGTCTTATGTCTAAACTCCAGGTATTAGGGCTCAAGTTTAGATCTCAGATCTCAGGTCTTAGGGCTCATATTTCAGATCTCATGTACTCTAAGTTCTCTTGTCTCAAGTCTCTGATTTCAGGTTTAAGATCCTAGGTCTAATTCCTCACGATTCAGGTCTCAAATCACAGGTTTCAAGTCTAAAATGCCATGTTTCACGTATCATTTATCAGGTCTCAGAAATCAGGTATAAGAACACAGATCCGTAGTCTCAGCTTTCGTGTCTCAGGTCAAGTTTCAGTACTGACTCTAGTCACAAACAGGAATCGCGAGATTTACATGGTTTCTGCTATTACACAATTTTTTAAACGGTTTTCGTAATACACAAGGTTTTTTTTAAATCGGATTAAGAGAATTATTCGAACTTTTGCACATTTTTTCACAACGAATAAGATTAAATATTTTGAGAAAATTTGCAACTTAACAAAAGCGAGTCGAGAAGACTACTACAAATACAGAAAATGAACGGCAAATCGAGAGGACAGTTGTTAATTGTTTGTAGACACTTCATGTGAGTTGAAAGTTCTTCTTGATGTTGCGAGGCATCGATTCGAGGGAACAACTTCAAAAACGAAAAATTGTGAATCAAGAAGACAGCTCAAAAAAAGAAATGCAGTAAATTGTTTGTTGACAATTCAAATGAGCTGAGAGGACACCCCGAAATGCAAAAAGTAAGTCAGCAGGACAGCTTCAAATGCAAAAAAAAAACATATAGTCAAAAGATCACCTGGAAAAAATGTACATTTCAAATGTGGTTTAGAAGACAGTTTTAACTTGCAAAAATAAGAATCGAGAGGACCGCTGTAACTTGCTTTTAGACACTGCATGAAAGTTGAAAGGACTGTTTGAAGTTGTGAAAAAGTGAATCGAGAGTATAGCGTAAAAAAGAGTAAATCGAGAGAATAATTGAAGAGTGTAAGCATTTCAAGTGGATTGAGAGGACAGCTTGTGATAGCGAAAATGTGAGACAAGAGGTCAATACAAATCGAAAAAAAACAGCAAGTCCAGACTTCAGACGACCTAAAATTTCTTCTGATGTTGCAAAAAATCGAATTGATAGAACAACTTCAAAAGCGAAAAACTGCGAATCAAGAAAATAGCTCTAAAAGAGAAAAACAGTGAGTCGAAAGAACTGTAGTAAATTATTTATTGACAATTCGAGTGAGCTGAGAGGATAGCCCGAAATGAAAAAAGTAAGTCAGAAGGGCAGCTTCGAATGCAAAGTCCATACAGTCAAAAGATCAGCTGAAGAATATGTACATTTCAAATATGGTTGAGAGGACAGCTTTAACTTGTGAAAATGCGAGTCGAGAGGACCGCTGTAACTTGCTTTAATTGGAAGTATGTTGGAAAGACAGTTTGAAGTTGTGAGAAAGCGAATTGAGAGTACAGCTGAAAAAAAGCGAATCGGGATGACAGTTGAAAAATTTAAACAGTGTGGAATTGAGAGGACAGCTTGTGATAGCGAAAAAGTGAGGCAAGAGGTCAACCATAAATCGTAAATAAACAGCAAGTCTAGACGACAGCTGGATAGAGGTTTTCAAAAGTAATATGAATAAAACAATTTTTTTTGATAAAAAAAATAAATAGAATAAAACAAAACTGAATGTTCAATGGGAATTTAAAGTGAGTCTCTTATTTGGATATATAAATCCGTGACAAAATTATAGAGATTTTAGAGATGCTAAAATTTGAAAGAATTAAAATATATCTTTAAAGTTCTTGTGTAAACTTACATGACCCATTTGTTCTAAAAATAAGGATCAATAATTTCGAAAATAACATTTTTTAATTAGTTCAGGACTATTGTAAAACAAATCTTTTTTCTCATTTCCTTCCAGGATAACTTCCAATCCAAGCTGGCTGCTGCCTCACCATGTGGGGCCGGGACCCCCCTGAGTCCCGTCACGCAGGCCACCATCGAAAAGCACCTGCCCGGGTTGCCGACGCGGCGCCTGTTGATGCAGCAAGCCTACCAGCAGCTGCACAAGGGCAGCTCGAAACCGGCGCCGGTGGTCGAAAAGCGGGACGCCGCCTGCTGCACCGGTAAGTTTGAAATTGATTTTGGGGACAGGACATAAGCTCTATGCCATTTTTCGCAAGGAGTAGATGTCATGTTTGGCATACTGCAGTTTTCACTCTGTTTTTGGCATTATTTTTTGGTAATTTTGAAGTTATCGTTCAAGTTGATTTTCTATCGCATATCCAAGTGGAATTGCTTTTAATTTTTTTAAATAATTGTGAATTAGACTGAACTGTTTTTTTTAAGACGTCAAACAGATTTTCCGACCTTAATTGCATTTAAACGTGTTTCTCATACCTCAGCAGATTTGCTCCGGAAGCATCTCAGCGATTCGCAGTGCACGATTGCATTGGATCTATTTTACCTTTTTCTCGATTGAAACGTGATGCTCCTAGCTAGATCCGTGAAACACGTGACTGAAAACGAAAGCAAATATATCCGTGCAATTCCGCTCAAAACCGCAGCCACAGACGTACCGCAGAAGAAAAAAAAGATGCACATTGATGAAATTGCCAAAATTGTACCAAGAAAAAAAAGAAACACATGAAGCAGCTGAGAAGCATCTTAAGATTTTCGGACCTCTGAAAAAATTAGCTTGGCCGTCGACGACGGCCTTGGAGGAGCACCTAGGGAATTGCGATTTTCTGATGAGGGGTGGGGAAATTCCGTTGCACCTCATAAATCTTTGACCAAGTGGCAAGTCTCTGTGTGTGCTTGTGTGAATGGTTTGCCGAATTACTCATGTTCATTCATCGGATTGTCCGACTGACGTATGAAGTATAAATATTGCTTATTTTTTGCTTTTGCTATGCATTTAGAATTTTCAAAATAACTTTGAAATGTAAAAGGTTAGGGTTTTTGCTAAATTAAAATATTGAAGCCGGCCGTAAAAAAAAGTTGAATTGACAGTCTTGGTAGTGAAAAAGAAAACCGAAATCTCACCTTTTAATCAAGGCACAGAAATAATACAACGAATGTGTGGTTTCGATATCTTGTTTATCATAGTCTCAAAGTACATGAGATTTCTCCACACAAAGCTTATCATTTCCGCAAAGTAAATTGATCCATTTTATCAGTTGCAAGCAGTACCTTCATTGATTCTGTTGACTGTTCATCTTTTTTTATTCGTCACTATACAACACTGTCATGTCATTTAAATACATAAAAGTATGGCTGTAGAAGTATAGGATACGTCGACAGATTTACGCTCAACTTGTTCTAAGTTTGGGATCGGTGGCTTACGTCATTTGTACCCCGACTCGCTCTGTTCGGTACCGTTCAGCAATGAGGTCGTTTGGATTTCTGCTCAAAAAGAAGATTGTTTAATTCGCAACAGCATACCTTTTTGCACACATATCTCAATTTTTCAGCAGTGTTGACTGTTGATGTTGTCTTTCCAATGAGATTGATTTATCAGAACTGTCTAGACAAATCACTGAAGAGAAAAACAAACATTTCAAACAATAAAACGTTCATTCGTAACAACAAACGATCAACTTTCATCTATCGGATAAAAATGTAGATCAACATGCAAGCACGCCGTAAATCATTCCTTACATGTAGTTAGGTTGTAAACATAATTCAAATAAATCAGAAGCCATGCGCCTCAGCTGTTGGAATTATTATTGTGAAGCGCATAGCGTATGGGTACCAACCTAGCTGCTTGATGATGGCAAACACCGATAAAGCCCTAGTTCGATGCGATTCAATCCAATGGTTATGTCTTTCATTTTCACTATGTTTATTAAAAAATGTATATTGTATATGTGTTATAGTTGTTTAGACTGAAACCTTGACATCGATCGCTCACTATGTTGTACCATAGTTCTTCACACGTTTAATTGTCTTTTTGTTGTACTACATCAAAGCGTCTTCCGGGAAAGCTGACTTTACTATTTTCTTGTATTTCCTGTTAGAGGAAGTTAGACATTTTCACGAAAAAAGAACCTGGAATATTAGATACATATATATACTAAGAGTTTATTCCGAGACACGTCGGTGTTTTTGGACTACCCAAAGTTCCATGCAACAATCTCTTAGAAGTTTACTCAGCCTTTTCAAGAACGCCTACAGTAAATATGCTTGTTTTTTAAGGTCCTATCGAAACTTCCAAATCTTAAAACCAGACTGAAAAGAAAGCTATTCGACCTTTCTGTGAGACTGATAACAAAATTACAAATTTCAAGGACTTTTATATCCTTTGCTGAATTTTGATTCATGAAGCTGTCATTTACTTGACGATATTGATAAGCCTTAAATATTATAAAATTGTTTCTTCGATTGCTCTGTGGCATACTTACTTGAAGATTTGAATGAAACTATATATTTATAGTTAAATGTTTGTCTGCCTGTTTGAGGAATGAATCTTCCAAAAAGGATAAAAATCCTTTAAAACAAATCAGTCTGTCTGTCAGTCAAAGATGGTTTCTAGAATACTTTCAAACCGCTCCGACTTTAAGGATGGGGGGCTCCCATACAAAATTAATAAAAATATGACACAATTCGAACAATTTTTGGAAACTATTGAACCATTCACTGAATTTTTGTGTATAGCCGTTTTCAAGACCGGGAATGATTTCTATAATACTTTCGAACCATTCCGAATCCAGAAAAGTAGACTCCTATACAAAATTTATAAAATTTTTATCTTCGAAGGATTTTCGTTAAAAATTGAGGAATTTAAGCGTTTAGACAGAATTGGATGATTTATTGAATTGGCAAATAAGTTATTACAAAATTGGATGATATATTGTATTGATAGAAGCTTCCCATTTTAATGAATGAAAACTCTCATCTACATTTGCGTTAAAAAAAGAATGAAATCGCGTGAAGCAGCCCTCGCGCTTCCAATGTTCACAAGCTGCTTTTTCTGGCTCGGTTGTTATTTTTTCATGAAAATTTTATACAATCTATTTTAACTATCCAAAAGACGCTTCACAAAATTTGAACACTGTACAATGACTAGAAAAAAGCGATTACCGCAAAAAAAGAGGAATTTTATATTGCTTTGCTAAATTCACTTTATATCTGCCAATTTTCGTTGAAATATTACTCGAGAACCATTCATGCAAAAAGTACCAAATTTGGCATGGAAAGGTATTTGGCTACGAGAATTGTTTCTAAAAATATTTGGAATCCTTCCCTTTTCCAGAGGGAAAATAGGAAGATGGGAGAAGGCTCTCTTCCAATTTTTTACATAACTCGAGAAGAGCCAGATTTGGCATGTTAGGGTATTTCGATACCAGAAATGTTTCATGATTATTTGAGACCCCACCCTTCTTCCAGCGGGGAGAAAGAAAGAGGATGGGGCGCTTACACACAACTTTTATTGAATAATTTGATAACCATTCTAGCAAATAGAACCAAATTGGCATGGGAGGATATTTGGTGTGGGAAAAGGTTCTATTATTGTTTGAGACTCCTCTCGACTTGCTTTAGGATATTCGATAACTGATCAAACGAGGGGAATCAAATTTGGAATGCGAGGGTATTTGGGTGAACAAATCGGTCCCAAGATGGTTTAAATCCCTTTCCACCTTCAATAAGAGAATTAGAAAGAGGACGGGGGCTCCCATACATTTTTTGCATAAGTGGAGGAATAGGCGAGCAAATGGAACTAAATTTGGCATTTTTTTTTTGTTTCGATTATAGTCGTTTTACCATATTTATGGCATTCGCGACTTTATCAACGTTGCAGTTGGCGGATCGTTATTGAAAAACTTATCCGGTACAACTGTGTTCGATGTTTACCCTTGGGCTCGAACTCGCGGACATCTGCTCAGGAGACAACAGACTTGCCAACTGAGCTATATCACAAACCCACTAAATTTGGCATGGGAGGATATTTGGATACGGAAAAAGACTCTATGGGTGTCTGAGACCCCTCCCTGATCCCAGTGAACAAATAAAAAGGTCCACCACAGAGTTATTCAGTGAAAGGCACCGAATCCGGTATGGAATTGTTTTTTTTACATTTTGTTAGCAGATGGATTAGTCTGAAGACTGTTGTCAACTGCCCCAGCCAGATAATTTACAAATGTGATTGATTGTACATATTTAGAATTTTTTGTCAAGCATCATATCCTCAATAAACTTACATCACTAGAACCGGTATGAAATTTTCTTTCGCGTGCATATAGTTTTATAGCATAAACCTTACGTTAGCCAGGGTGTTCACAGAACCGGGAAAACCGGGATAACCAGAAAAAACCAGGAATTGAAAATAGTATCGGGAAAACCGGGTAAAAACCGGGAGTTAAGATCCAAAACCGGGAAAAATACACAAGGTAGACAAAGTCACTTAAAATTTGTTCATGACCGATATGTTATTAAAAATATTTAAAAGTCAATCAATCATATGAAAACAAATAAATCAAAGTTTGATTTTGAATTTAGAACTCTTTGTTGCAAACTTGGAAATGTAAAAAGAGGCTTCTATACTAATTTTCCAGTGAAAGTGTTTAACTCAAGAGCGAAACACAGGACAATGAAACAATAAAAAACAAATCTAAAAATCATTTTTACGTACGGCACTGTCTCTTTTTTGTAGCTTCAAAACAACAAATAGGAAACATTCTGTCATCAAACGAACTGTTTGTGAAAACCGAAGGCTTTTTTAAGATTAGCAATCTCACTCATCGCTTGGTTTGAAGAAGGTACATGTGAAAACTAAAAAATCCTGGATCTTATTTTCATGCCTTCAAGCAAGTTGCAGACATCATCAAGAAAAAAAAATGAGAGATGAAAATATAACGAAATGGAAGGAATGGAGCTCATCCAATCACTGAAATATGAATTAGCGATATTTTTTCCATAAGCTCCCAATGATAACAATATTTCTGTGATGTTCAAATGTTTGTATTTTGATCAAATTTTTTAATTGGAAAAAGTATAAATTTATTGATACACCAAGCTTTTAACAATCGATTCATCGTAATAATTTAAATGTAAGAATTTTATTTAAATTTTGAGGAATAATAATTATTTTCAAATAACACACGACGTATTACAGGACACGACACTTAACGTTCTTACTAACGGAAAAAAAGGAACTAAAATTACCTTTTTGTCGACCGGTTTCGGGCTCGATGTTGCCCATCTACAGGACGATGTCCGACTGATTACGTAGAAGAAAGACAATAACACAGCATCATACTGTCACGCAGTATTTGTCGAAGGGGGGTTGGTTTTTATACATTTTTGTTTGCCAAGTTGAAAAGCGGCGAAATGATAAGCAAGGCGCAAATTTAAAACACGGATAAAGGAGCATAAAAACGCCGTAGAAAACAACAGATCCAACGAATCCAGTGTAGCCGCCCATGCATCAGAATTCAACCATTCCATAGATTGGGAAAAGGTGAAATTCAAAAAATGTGTTCGAAAAGCGTCACATTTAAATGCCTGGGAATCGATGTACATCACGACTTCAGAGAGGCCTTTAATGAACGAGGATGACGCGCCTATCATTTCGCCGCTTTTCAACTTGGCAAACAAAAATGTATAAAAACCAACCCCCCTTCGACAAATACTGCGTGACAGTATGATGCTGTGTTATTGTCTTTCTTCTACGTAATCAGTCGGACATCGTCCTGTAGATGGGCAACATCGAGCCCGAAACCGGTCGACAAAAAGGTAATTTTAGTTCCTTATTTTCCGTTAGTAAGAACGTTAAGTGTCGTGTCCTGTAATACGTCGTGTGTTATTTGTGTAGTTAAAAGTTCTTACGTTGGCACAAACCACTAAAATGAATTATTTTCATACACTACATTTTACAAACATTATATTCAACAAACATTTGATTTTCAAAACATCAGTAATGTTTCGTTTTTTTGTGTCAAAATTCGAAAGTAGCTAAATTTGTAGAATTTGGTCCAGTGGTTTGTAAGATACAAATTTCTTCATGGTTTTAATGTATATTACCAAACAAAAAAAATATTGTATTGAAATTGATTGTTTTTACTTTTTTTCTGCTACTCGATAACACAAGGCCAAGAAATTCACATTTTTTCGTGTTGACAAGAGACTAAAGTGAGGGCGCTGAATCCAAATGTGCAACTTGTTTTTTTCTTCCGTCTCTATTTTTTTATAAACATTGATTAACTATTAAAAAAAATTATTTTAATTTTTGAGCAAAACTTTAGAAAATGACTCACATCGATGATCTACTTTTTCGAAGACCGCAAGTAGTTTTTTGACTTCTAAAAGAAAAGTTACTGAGGTTTCTTGCTCATTCATCACAGTCCAGTAAAATATGAGAGTTTTCAGGACATTTAGAAATAATTTTAAAACAAAATGTATTTTTTAAATCCTAATTCAAATTGATTCGCATTCTTCAACAAATTGTTAACGGAATTCAAATCTTCGATAACAATTCTCATAAATGTTCTTGAGGTTACATTTTTTTACTGAATTTTCTAAAGCTTGTAAGCATTATTTCTATGGAACTAGAATAGCTAGGAAAAATCTTAATCCTTTATCATATAAAGGGTGATAAACAGATTCGAAATCAGTTTTTGTTTTTACGGGGTTGTAGTTTTATTTTTCATAGAGGTGTCAGTTCATTAGCTATCAATGATTGGTTTCACTAAAACTTGATTAGGTATTTGAAAAATTTTAAAACGCAATATCTCTAAAACTAGAGGTTTTATAATAAAGCTTCCATAGCTTCAGAAAATATTATGTAAACTTTTGAGTTCCTTGGTTTTTGACACCTTGTTTGCCCACGTTCAGCTAAGTTTTTGTATAAATCCTTAAAATTAGTTTTTAGTCTAGCTTAATTCTGCAGAAACCTATAAAATTTGCCTTCCTGAGAACATCAATAAAAAATATATGTTGAGGGAAATACAATACTATTTTGATCGAATAACTGTTTTTTTTTTTTCACAGATATGATATCAGATCAATTTGATATTTTTTAATATCTCTAACTTTGATATGCTGTTCAAAAATCCACAGAACTGTAAATAATAGACTACGGAGCTCGTTGTCCATATTTTGTTTAACTTTTAAGATTATAAAAAAAAATTCAGATTATGATTTCCAAATTCTGCAATAAGAACTTTAAATGATGCAAAACAATGTTTAATTAATGGTTTGAAAAAAAAAACTTCTTCACCAACATATTCAAAACAATAATTTGATTTGTTTTAAATGTATTGGCCTTGATAAACGACAGTTTTAACACACTTGGTATAGGTGGAAGGCCAACTTATAAGTGTAACATATTAAAAAAAATGATAGAATATCACATTTAAAATTTTATTTTCACACCACGGCCATAATGACGACTGATTGGTTGTTGAGTTCTGTTTTATACACCATTTTTGAATTTTTTGTTAGCATGATTTAAAACATCCTTCAAAAATATGTTATACATTCATTATAGTGTCGTTAACCCCAGCTTTTTTGTACACATAACTATTTTGTGGATGTTATCTTAATAAGTTCTAGAAAATGTGATGTAAGCCATAAAATAGAATCGAGCTCCTCTAAATGTTTAATGATATGAATGTGGTAAAGCAACTAAATCAATAAAATTTGTTAAAAACTTGGATATATTTTGACAAAATAAGACGACCAAAGTCTTGAATAAACCATGAATTTATGACCGGGAAAACCGTGAAAAACCGGGAATTTCAAAATGAAAAAGTTGTGGCCACCCTGTTAGTTAACAAATTTAAAATCCAGTGGAAAGCTGAATTTGGGACTATGAATTGTCTCAAAAAATTCAAATTAACAAAAAGTTAAAAATAAACAGCTACCATTGAAAAGTCATCATAAACTTTGTGTTTCGTATTTAAAAAATCTAAAGATGCCAAAATGTGAAAAATTGCGTCAACTTTCTAATTTACATTTTAAAATTTTTCTACTGTGACTGGAAAGCTTTGATGGTTGATTGATTGAAAAGTACGGGTTTTACACCATTTTTTAACGTTTTTTGTGTCTTAAAAAATTCAAAAAAATCCATATGTGCAACATATAGCTTCTAACTTCAGCATACTTTTTAAGACACGAATGCCACAAGGATGGTAAAGTGTTATTAATAAAATCTTGAAAAAGCTTATTCAGGAACTAAGTGATTTTTTTCCGAGCACTTAATAACTGATTTACAGCGTTTTTTGCGATTTTTTTTTAAATATTTTTTTTAACCTTGAATAACTTTAAAATATATCATTGTAGCTGAATATTGTCTGTGAATCATATTTGAGTCTCATTATAAGCTTCCAAACACTATAAATTTTGTAGCAAACGGTTGAGAAACAAGAGAGCAAAAATAGTTTATATAAAGATTCCCAACTCTTATGAAAACCGGGAGACAAAAAAAAAATAAGCGCCACCATCAAATATGACGGCAGAAATGCAACTAAAACACAGTGAATACTGTTAGCAGAAAAAACTCATGTAAAGCAGTTTTTATCACACGGTGGGACACATGTACTCAAATCACAGCAATCAAAAGTCCCATTAACAATAACTAATTTTTGCACTCAAAAATCTCCAGTGTCAGAAATGAGGGTGTGGATTATTTTATGTGCAGCGCACAAAATGGGACTGCACACTTTAGATCTGTGGATTGTGACATTTGTGCCATATTTCAAATCAGTACCTATTTAAATTAGTTTTTTTTTTTTAATTTTTCTACTCGCTAACCGCTTTTTGTGACTGCAAAAGATTGCACAATATCCAAATTTCCAAAAAAAAAATTATCAGCATGATTGTTTCACTTTAAAGAAGACTCAAAATTTGCAAAATAATAATAAAATAATATTCTTCAAAATTTAACACGACACTTCAGATAAAATAAAATGCCACAGTTTTATAAGTTGATCCAGCTGTTTCTATCATGCAGCACTTTGAGTATTGTGTTTTTTCTAACTGATTTTTTTGCAGGCCATTTAGCTAAATTTAGTTCTATGTACAAATTTAACAGAGTAAATAAAGGTAGCGGTACACCTCAGGTGAAAATGAAAAATCTTCTCTAGCCAGTAACTAAAAATAGTTGAAAGATGAATTTTGAACTGGTCTCAGAGTTTAAAACCTCCTAAGATGTTTTAATTTCGATTCCTCTGATTTAACCGAAGGAATGTTATCACATTGAGGTAATCAAAAAATAAAACCTTAAGAAATTTTAAACACTGAGACTGGCTTGAAATTCAACTTTTCACTATGTTCTTAAATTATAAATTGTAAAGTATTCTTAAATTATTATTTTCTTTATACACTTTTTTTATTCATTGCTGATATAAATAATCAAATTAAAAGCATTGTGAACGTTAATGTTTTCATTATTATTTTAACTGTTTAAGTTTAAGTTTTTTCACAATCGATGAATCTGAATGCGGTTAGCTCAATTTTACTAAGTCAGTAGCATTTGTTTCTGCAAAATTTAATCAAATTACTTCAGAGTGCATTTTGAATAATTTTAAATTGATTGAAAACATATCAGAGTGCATCATGATCTGCACGCTCGGATCTTTAAACACAATTTGTGAGAAATGTTGACTTTTTCGTCAGCAGGTTGTGCTGATGTTTGTAGAAAGAATGTCTGTTGGAATTTATATGAAAAATGTCAAGAGCTGGGTATCTTTATATCTACTATCTTTGCAAGAGAGTTTTAGCAAAAACGTGTTAGTTTGTAGTCATTTGACCGCGCCGCTAGACAAGGTGGTCCAAAATAGGTTCCCTGGTCCAAAATAAGTCCGTTACCCTACTAAGTGTATGTTTGGTGTTAAATAAGAAGACTAGTCAAAATGCAAAGAAACGTTTGTATCACCTGAGCTGCATAGAAGTTCCAAAATGGTGCCGGATGGCACTTTTAAGCTGAATAATTGTTCAATGAAAAGCATATCGACATACAGTTTGTTAAAGGCACATAAAACGCACACTTGTTTTGAAATTTTCGTTTTGTTTTAAGTGTTCCGTCAGTTCCTAGAGAGGGATTTTATCAATTTATTTTACTACCCTTTACTCAGCTGAATTTGAATTTTGAATACTACTTTCCAATAAGTTTTTCCCTTTTTGGGAAATGTATATGCTATGAACAAGATAAGCTGAAATCTGAAAGCAATGTCGAACGATAAAATATAAAAAGTTCTTCCCTATTTTTTTTTATTTATAAAATTGTTCTCTGAATTTATGATTTACTAAATGGACACTAATGTTTCCACCAAAAAAAACTGTAGTCGATTCTCGTTAACTTTTTACAAATTGTCCAATGTACCTACTTGAAGAAACCTAGACAATTCTAGAAAATTTGCAAATTATATTGAAAATTTGAAATTCCAGACGACAATCTTGCTCTTACTTCTGACTCGAATTTTGATTCCAAGTCATCTTATCAATATTGAATGTAGATTCTCAGTTTAAATCTTAAACTCAAATCCAAATCTTTATTTTGATGCTAACTTCTTAATTCAAGTCTGGTGTGGTGGAATTTCTTACTATAAATTTATGTTCAATTGGTGGTCTGAAACGAATTCTTAAATAGATTTCCAACTACAATTTTAACACTTAAAAAAGCTGTTAGATAGTGCTAGTGATCCAACATACTTTATATCATAGGCACTGATTAACTGAACAGTTCTAAATAAAACAATCTCAAATAGTCCCTTCTCATGATCAGATTTTAAGAAATCAACTGACACATTTTAGTGGTAACCATCATAGGTATAGGATCATTCTCACAAATTCATCGGAATCTCCAAAAATTCTTAATAAATGAATAAATTAATTTATTTTGGTACCTTGTTATGTATATTGTTCTCATGCTACCTAGATACCTAATATTCTCAAAAATGACAAAAATCTGTATTGCTGAAAATAAATGCAATCCAATCAATAAGCCAGTCAATAATTCGGTTCTATTTCATTTTCCCCAAACAGATGTGTGCAGCTCCGAGAACCTGCCGGAGGTGGAAATCTTCTCGCTGCTGGAGGAGCAGATCCCGAAGTACCGGATCCGGGCCGACACGACCACCACCTTCGGCGGTTACGAAAACCAGGACTGGTTCGTCAACTATCCGGCCCTTCCGATCTCGCAGGACGGGCTAGGATTGAGCAACGAGCAGGCACGGGAGGTCCTCAACTATTTCCGTAAGTACCCACTATTTAACTTATCATTAGAAGAATCATTAAACTTCAAAGTTTTCAAATTAATTATTTAATTCAAATGTGTGATCCAAAATACGTCAATGAACCCTGATTCAGCCAGCGTACTCTGCTGGGCAGCCTACCGAAACCTAGTCTAGTTTAGGCTAGTGGCTGTCAGGTGGCGCCATAGGAGCCAGAAAGAAAACAGTGCTGCTCGTTTTTCCCATTTATGGTGCTTTTGCCGGTGTTGTTTTTCTTTTCACATTTCGCTTCGTTCAACAAATCAGTCTAAAAATGCCAAAGATACGTTTTCGTCGATGATGGTTGATTTCGCACGTTTCAATTCGACGAATCCATCGTCGATAGTGTGATCATGTGTTCGGCTGTATTCGTTAGGTTTGTTTATCTTATCACCACCTTTGGATTTACAGTGAACAAACGGAATGTCTGAGCTCAGCAATTTGAAGAGGTTGTTTTGTGGTTCGATTCGTTATTTGCAAAAAAATTTCAAAGCAATTTGAAATTTTATTGCTAGGTATTTATTTGCACTTGCTTTTGTTTGTAGATTTATTTCTAAATGTATCTTGCGTGATATCCTGGAAGAACGTTTAATATTTCTCACACATTCAAATTTTAAAAGCATTCATTTTCTTATAGAAAGTGTTTTAATAATTCATAGCATTTTCGCCCCTTATTCCAATTTTGGGGGGTAACACATAAATAAGTGATTTTTAGTCATGAATGCCATGTTAAAGTTTCTCTGAACAATTTTAAAAATTTAATTGCTCAATAGCGCAAATACCACAGATTTCCTTAATTACAGACCGGGTGCTGCCGCTTCGTTTTTAAATCATATTGCAATTTTCATCCCCCCGATGGGCATATCATAATAATCATAATCGGCGCGTGATGATACGTTCCAGGCATCGTTAGCCGCGGCGATTAAGATGATGCGTGGATTGGTTGGTAACCGCCCATTACACTCTAATCTTGAAAGTTATACTTAAAGGTATCTGGCCTGCTGTGCTTGTTTCGCCCATTTCTCAGTTTTGTTTTTGGTTTAGCTTCCTCTGGGTGTTTCTCTGTTGAGGATCATGTAATCCGCGGGTGGCGTTTCTCTGTCGTTTTCCGAATCCAATCAGCTGTATATTTGCCTCTAGTTTCAAGTAAGTAGCCGCCCAGGCACTTGTTTTAATGGGACACTCGGAAATCTGAATCGATGCCGGCTGAACATTTACATGGATGATTAAGAGATCTCGCCAAGAGGGGCGCCTCTAGCCCTCCCTCGATTTACCAGAACTATGTTACTAGATAAAAAAGGGCAACAAATGAGGCGGAAAACGAGTTGGGAAATATGTATCGATGTATGATTGAGATTAGTAGGTATTTCTGTCAAGGAAACTCCATGCAGTTGGTAAATCTTCTGGTTAGGTTTTTCCGATCTAAATTACACCCATTTAAGGGTACATGCATTATTAGCCGATTCATCCGAAACAAAAAAAAACGAAAAGAATCAGACTAAAGCTCCGATTTTATGCAATATATGGACTTTATTTTCGAATTAACCTGCTTCGCTTCGAGTGGCATGCGCATTCCAATAGGAGATCGTTTGTTTTATTTTGCAACTCTACAATCTAAGTTGTTGCAACAAAATGCGACAATTTCTGTCGTTTTTTTCTCTTCCCTTTCCAATCTCCATGCATGTTTTCATCACTTTCCTCTATTGGAGTACCCACTTATTTTTTGGGGCTTCGATGCGTATCGGCGGCGCAGTTACTTACTTATTTTCGTGGTGGTGCCAAGCTGGGGGAAAACTATGATTCGCTTCAATGCGTCCTGTCGCTTGCTTCAAATATAGTGGCAATGGCAAGTTTGTACGGAAGACGACAACGTCGTGTGGTACAAATCAGCAATTGTCACCCCGGAACGTGATCATGATAATGAAAAGATAAATAATTATAGCTTTTGGGTGATATCGCGGGTGCTAAAGTGGGTACCATACACTAACAGTTGAATATTGGCTGTTTTCACTATTTACAGGTTATATTTTGGATTGAATTGCAACAAAATGTACAAAACGCAAGTTTAAAGAAAAGTTTGGGCTATGGAACCATGAATATATTAGAAAGTAATTGAAAACGTTCTAATGATAAAATACTGTTCAAATACCACCTGACAAAATTGACTTGAGTTTAAGAAAATAAAACAGTTTTAATAAATAGCCACCAAACTAGTTCAATATAAATTTGCCGTCATCCGCTCTAGAGTGTCGATACAACACTTTTGAAGTTTGGCGCCTTAAGACTTTTTTAGACACATTGAAATTAAAAAAAAAAACAATCATCTGGGAACCCCAATGAATTAACTAAATCCTAAAAAAAAACATTACTTTTTTATGGATGCTCCGTTCCCAAGTAACACAGATTAAGCCAACTGGCTTTTTTGAGTTTTATTATTGTTTCATGAAGACTTTTCCATAGCATACAATTTATAAAACTGTTTTATTGTATCTTATGTTATGCTTCATTAATCGTGTGTTTTAAAAGAGCGCGTTTTGCTAAAAATTGAATAAAACACTATTTTAACCTTCCAAAGCCGTTCGCAAAATATTCAGAAAGTAAAAAGTCCGAAAAATCAATTTTATTTTTAAAATACTCATAACTTCTGACAACTTTTCAGTATTTAAGTGTTTGATTGATGTTTGAAATCGTCAAGAATCCATCTATCAGACAATGTATAGATACAGTGAGCGAAATAAGAATAGTATCACTTTGTGTTTTGCTTGTTAAAATATGAATGGTTGAAAACCACGAATCAGACAAAAAAAAACAGGTTGCAATTCAAAAACTTTTTTTTTTCAGTAAACCACACTCATTCCAGTTTCAAGTCGTAGATGGCAGCACTATCTTGCAGTTAAAACCAAATTAAGTCTTAATATTGATTTTACAGGTTTATTTAGGCCCATATTCATCATTTTGAGGTCACAGTTCACATCACAGTTTTGTGGAAGTTAACGCCGCAGAATTTTTTTTTTTGTTTCGATTATAGTCGTTTTACCATCTTTATGGCATTCGCGACTTTATCAACGTTGCAGTTGGCGGATCGTTATTGAAAAACTATCCGGTACAACTGTGTTCGATGTTTACTCTTGGGCTCGAACTCGTGGACATCGGCTCAGGAGACAACAGACTTGCCAACTGAGCTATATCACAAGCCCACGCCGCAGAAAGCTTTTCCGGATTTGCAAAAGAATCACCAGCACAAAAATGTACAACCGCCAAAATTCCTGCTCATCTCAACTTCCGATTCAATTGCGAATCATGCCAATAACACTGCTAGCCGTCTGATATAAAAAAATATTACTTAAAAAAAAATGACATTCAATTTTGGCTTTGCTTAGCTGTATTTGATTTCCCAATTATCCGATTTTCAAAACTCAAATTTTAATTTTTTGTCGTTATTTGATCATTATCATAGAACATACTTGGTCTATTAAAATTCCCAGTTCTTCAGTATATTGGAATGATGATAAAGTCTTTTGAAATGAGAGCTTCGGGCCATATTGACCTGAAGAGCTTTGGAGGGTTGAGAGTGTTGTAAAAAAGTTGCAAAAGTATTGAAAAAGCTTCAATAAAACACGTACTTTCCTGATTTTACTAAGGCTTTAGTACCTGTTTTAATAATGCACTCAATGCTCTTTTAAAACTGGCGTTCAAGCCAAGTTGAAAAAACTGTGTTATTGGAACAGTGGTTGTAGGCATGATAAAACTTAGTGACAGAAGAACATATACACGCTTGAACTTTTTTAACCTATTTTTGAGATAGCATAACCTGTTTTGGAAGGATTTTGAGTGATGGCTTTGAGAAAAGCGGGCTCTCAAAATGATATAAATTAACACAGCTTAATTCATCTGAAAAATAAAAACAACTTGCATCCGCATTCAAATTTCAAAAGAATCGCAAATCAGTCCACATCATTAATCGCTGAAGCCAGCAGATCGTGGCCTAGAGGATAGCACACTTGTCTTCTAAGCCAACGTTCATGAGATCGAATCCCGGTCGTGACATAACCTGGCACACATAGTATGATGAAGGTTGGCGGTTTTAGCATTTGTGAAATGCTAGCCGGGTATACCTTGGAATTGTACGCCTCAATGATGCAGCACATGCATGTGGATGGATCTTTTCAAGGGAACTTAGATTGCACTTGGAGATCCTACCTAGTTATGTGTGTGCTCGTAGTGCTACCGGTAAACAACTGCATCTTCAACCAATAGTGCAGGGGTGTCAAGTAGCATAGCAAAGTAAAAATAATAACGCGGGGTAATACCACAATAGATCAACTTAATGGTCGCAGTGGACTCTCTCCCCAACAGGAAAAAAAAATCGCTGAATTCTTAGGGTTCGAATAAAAGCACTAACTGTGAACAAACGTTTTTTGTGATTCGATTAAAATAAGTGTATTAAACAATAAATTTGTTCTTGATTGAATAATATTTATATGTTATTCTAAGTATGCTCTTTCAGTTAAATAAAATATAATATTGGTAGTTCATATAACCACAGTATCCATAGACTAACAATTGCAATTGAATCCAGTGCGAATAGAGTTTAATCCTGAAGACATAGTCCTTAGAAAAAGTTTCATTCAACGCCAAATAGAGCACTTGTTAATCTATATTTACATCATTCAATCCAGAGTTAACGAAATTCTTTCTGGATGAACCGCCCTTGAACATGCCTAGAAGACTGCATCTACCAGCTTCTCCTCACCGAAGACGGAGAAGAGGAGCTTCATCACATTTTTTGAGTATTGTGCTATACAACTTATATTTTGTTTTTTGTTTAGATAAATTATTGGCTTGGATTGGATACATTTTATTTTAAAAAACATTCAATATCTGACTTGTTTCGAATCAAGAAAATAATTTCATTTCCAATAAACTTAGACTAGCAACTTTCAAAACAGTTATTTAAACAACAACCCTATCTAAGCTGATAGATAAATTTGGTCAACGGTTCGCTAGTTTCCACAAAAAAAAAAAACATAAAAAGCAAAAACTAACACTGACTAAGGTAAATCTTCTTAGAACGATGAAAATACGAATTTCAGCTATTAAGCTTTGAGGCCAGGCTTTTGATGACAGAAAATGATCTATTCCAAAACAGTCTGAGGTTATTTGATTACAATACCTACTTGTTATTTAAAGTTAATTGACCATCCTCATAGAAAAAAGGAAACAAAAACAACAATTGGCAAGTAACAAATCGAAATGTTCACATTTATTGCGACAAACTTCTCTTACTCAAAAATTGATATATCCATCATGAGCGTGTTTTCCGTTCGTGTTGTAATTAGAGATGTACCGAATATTCGGTTGGCCGAATATACGGCGCCGAATACCGCCAAAAAAACGTTAAGCCGAATATTCGGCTCACCGAATAGTTGAGCTAAGTATTCGGCCGAATAGGCCGAATATTTATTATTTAAATTTATTATAAAAACAGACTTCCCAAATCTTTCAATTGATGTTGGAAAATTTATCAAATATCCGAAAGAAATATTGAAAAATCTACAAAATCATCAAAACTTGATGCTTTCAGTTAAACGTTTTAGATGTATCCGTGTTTTTTTTTCATAGCAGATAGCTTTATACTTAGATTATCTTTTATTCCAAATTTTCTTGATATACCCAGGCTTGCCCATAAACCAAATGAAGAATTCGAGAAAAGTTAAATCTGATCAGGATGGCCACATATTTTATAAACATTTCGAATTTATTCGTTAGATACGATTTGAACACTGCTGTTGTAATTCAATGAAAACTTTAAATTTCAAGTAATTTTATTTCTTTTTCCTCTTATATGTTTGAGAAAAATGCCAATTTTCTGTTCAGATTTTCTCTTTTTTTTTCCAAATTTTTGAAAAAAAAAACGTTCAGACCTGGCCGTGTGGATACGTGTTGTAGAAAACATTGTATGCGTAAGGTTAAAGTTCATCGTTCTATTTGGCAACTATTTTGTTGACATCTAGCAAAATCTGCATATTCATCTAATTCGATATAAAAAAAAGCAATTTCAAATAGCTAAAGTCATGGAATATTGTTTATCGCCGCGCTTTAATGTAATTTGAATCATCGACGTTTTTCGGCGGATTTTAGAATCAAAACGTTATTACCAGTTGTCCAGACGTTTCGAGCTACTATGGCTTTCGCTCCTCTTCAGTGGACACTAAAATTATATTTTAAACAATGAATTTTTATCTAAATTTATGTAAGATTTTAAATATTGTAAATTTAGATAAAAATTCATTGTTTAAAATATAATTTTAGTGTCCACTGAAGAGGAGCGAAAGCCATAGTAGCTCGAAACGTCTGGACAACTGGTAATAACGTTTTGATTCTAAAATCCGCCGAAAAACGTCGATGATTCAAATTACAATAGCTAAAGTCTGTTTTGATATATTTTGTTTCAGATTTCACCAGAATCCAATCTCTTTTGTGATAAACGTCCTAGAAGCGACAAATCATCTGATGTCCTTTAAGCTAATGGTGACATTTTGGAAATCAAAGAGACCTCTACAAGATCTTATCCATCTATTTGGAAAAATCGACCAAAAACTTAAGGGACATTTAAATGGCAGAAATAGAAGATTTCTATTACAAAAAGCAGTACAAATAGAAGTATTTCTATTGAAAACTCAACAGAATATTCGACCAAATATTCGACCGAATATTCGTTTGGCCGAATAGTTGAAAAGGTCAATATTCGGTATTCAGCAAATTTATATTTTTCTTAAATTATTATTTTTTAAATTAAAAAATGCTTAAAATGTGGTCAACCTTGATTTTCTTTGAGGCGCGCTTATGTTTTGATGCTATTTCGTATATATTTCACCAGAAATCTTAGGTTGCAGGAAGTTTCATGCTAAGATATAAATAAATGAAAACATTTTTAAAAATATTTAAATGCAATCTTCAACAATCATCATATGCTTGGGAGAGTAAGTGATAACACGAGAAAAAAAACACGGAAACAGAAAGCTACCATTATAAAATTCCTATCAGATTCCATGGCATAGTTTTAAAAGAGCTGTGGGTAGTTTTAAGAGAGCTCTGAAGGGACTCTTCAAGCTATGTCTATAAGGTCGAATAAAACTTTCCGTTGGATGGATGGCATGGCATGGATGCTCATTAGGACCAGGAATGATGAAAAATGTTATCAGATTTTCGGATGACCCCTTCTGAATGGGGTCGTCCATACAAGACAAATATTGTTTTCGCGATATTGACGTTACTTTTCGTCGGATTTTGTTGAATATTTGCTTATGAGTGTTTCGAAAGACGAGCAATCAATTTCAGGTGTTAAATTTTATGTAAGTTGTCAACGAAAGGGGTCGTCCATATTATCTGTTCGCTGTTTTTGCGTGATTGACGTTATTATAAGTACATTAAATTCAGATTAAAATTGGTACACAATAGTTTTGAGTGACGTGCAATCGATTTGAGGTATCAAATTCAGTGTAAGAGGCTGACAAAAGGGGTCGTCCATATTAACTATTTAATATCTTAGTGATATTGACGTTTTTATACATCGGATTGGGATGAAAATTTGCACATAGGAGTTATTAGCGACAAACAATCGATTTCACTTATCCAAATTAAAGTCAGGGGTCGTGCATATTAAATATTCACTGTTAATGCGATATTGTCGTTATTATACATCGGATTCAGATGAAAATTGGTTCACGAGAGTTTTGAGGGACGAGCGATCGATTTCAGATATCAAAGATTGTATCAGAGGCCACCGAAAGTGGTTTAACTTTTTGGAAATAATTGCGTTGTTATGCAACGATCGAGTCGAAATTTATACACGGTGGTTTTTGGCACGGTTTATTGATTCCAGTTTTCAAATTTAGTAGCAGACAACAGAGAAAGTAATCGTCTAATATTTTTGTAACTATTACTTAACAATGAATTTGGAAGTGCATATGGATAATGCCTGGCAATTGACTTTCATACAAACTGTCCATGACATATTCCAAGTTGAAAGCGAAACGGAATTCGTATGGGATCAGCTACTAGCTTATAGAGTTAGCTTCAAAGACGTTGTCAAATCAAAACCAACTAGTCCATAGTCCAGACAAAAAGCTAACTACATAATGAAATCTAGAGAGTCAATTTGACACTTAATGTTTAAATGCTCTATATTTCTCTTGATTCTCAAACGATTTGCACAAAATGTTCATATTTGGAAACGTGACTCTAGAACAATTTTCAGGCAATATTCAAATATTTTTATTTTATAAAATTTTTTAAATTTTAGTTTTTATATTCATTTCAGTTCATTGATCATAAATTATCAATCTATTATTTATTAATCTTCCATTTGTTTATTATTTTGTCACATATGTATTTAAATATGATTTACAGACTGTAAGAAAGGCTACAATCCACTGTCAAGTGTATTATATCGGGGTTTTAAATAAGGATAGAAATTATTAAATCAGTGAAATAATATAACTTTCATTCCAACGACTCAACTCAACAGGTATGAAACTATTATTTTGAGTCTTATAAAAGTCATGGGCCTTCAAATTTAATTTTTTTAAATCTCTGATTTATTTTATTAGGATTTTACAAATTTCTTCCAAACAAAGTTAGAATTTCCAAATCTGGAGAAATAACAGCGATTTTCCAAAAACTGCTTTAAACAAAATTGCTCTTAAATTTTCTGGATATTTTATTCGATATCTCACTTATACATCAAAATATCGTTGAAAAAATACCATGGATCTCTATTGGATTGAATTTCTATTAAACTCTAGTATATTTTTTGTGAAAATATAACTCAAAAATCGCTACGCGTTACATTCCTAAATACTTGAACTTAAATGAATGATGTTTTGAAATAACACTATGCATTAAAGAGTTAAGAAAAAGATACTTTTTGAGATTTTTAGTTCTCATATCCTTGGATAGCGTTTCAAAGATGAGATCGTTGGCATTTGTCTAAGTTAATTCCTTCCTTATCTTCAAGTGAAAACCCAAATCATTCTGATATGAATTCATGAAATGTAACTAAGTAACTATGTCCAAAAATCACACCGATCACGGAAAACTTCATGAAAAACGAAAGTCAAATCTGTCCATTCGTTGCAGAAATACGTCAAAACTTAATTCCACTTTACGCCGCCCGGCCATCAACCGGAGCCGAAATTCGCACATCAATTTCGCCCAAAACTTGAGCGCTGCCAACGAAAGTGAAATCTAAGTGAATAAATTTTCTGCTGAATTCTTAAAACGCAATCGGAATGCGCCTGCCATTTAATCTCGAGTAGCCACCCGAAATGATAAATTGACTCTTGGCATCCGAAACGAATCGTGAATGGCAATGTAAGAAGTTTGTTACAATGAAAATAAAATTTATAGTTCACTAGATGGTTTGAGATTACCAGGCGATGTCGGATTTGATTGCCATCCATCGTTCATCCTAATTTGGGTCCATTAACAAAAGACGCTGTGGGGTCCGTCAAAACTGTACTCGGGTCAAGTCAGATTTACGACTTTCTTGTGTCTTCTTTGTGGGCGGGTGGGCGCCCAGTTAAAAATTATTTTTTGGGCTTCGAGGGGTGCCGCCTGTCGCATTAAAGTTCATTCAAGTAAAATCATCAACTGTTTACGGTTGTAAATCTAACACCCGTTGTCGGTTGTTTGGGTTTCGCAGTTATACTGGGCTGAGAAATGTCGCGCAGCAAAAAAACTGAAATAAAACAAACTTTGTCAATGGGTTCAACTATTTCGTCAATCAATTTTATAAATTATGAAATTACCGATTATAATCGGCAGTTTGACACCTTTGTGCAGTGTCATTAAAATGTTTATGTAGGCTGCTGACTGACTGCCTGATGATGGCACTAAATATTGACACCTTTGTTTACCTTTTCTTGGTCGGAGTAATTGAAAACGTGGGATTTTAGGTTTTTTTGGGGGGTTGGACGTTCGTTGACCAGCTGCCCAAGTTTCTTGGTCATGTTTTCCCACACGCTTTAATCTTGTAGACAGACCTGTGAATAGTTTATTTCACTTTTGACCTTCCGTTGCTATGCACCCATTAAGCATAAGAAATCCAAAATTATATTGCCAAACCCAAAGGCTTATTTATTGCAGATACTGAGAGGAGTTGGACAAAAAAAATGACAAAAATACTGGATAAAATCTAAATATTTTCGTGTTCTTTAAACCTATTAGTTTTAATTCCGATTAATACTTTAGTCAAGGACCTTTTCATTTAAGCTACTTTTCTTTTCAAATGAACGAACAGAGCAGCTAGAAATAAATCAGTATATTGTCCCTTTAGTCGAGCAAAGTAAAAATCTGAAATCATAATTGCTTAACACGAAAATATAACGCAAATTGAAGGCATGGTGCATGTTTATGTATTTATCTACCAACACCTAAGAAACAATTTAATTTAATTCAATTAGGTTAATTTAACGCCCACGAGCGCAGCACGCGTCGCCACAGGTATGAGCATGTAAGGGGAGTCGATCATTTCCTTTCGATTGTCATGGGAAATCGTGAATGAAAATACACTTTACTCGAGCATATCCGACTAGACGACCTCGGCTGAATCCATGGGGAAAAATTAACAAGCTAAAAAAACGGAACGAAATCGTGCGTGATTCTTCGGAACACTTCATGCTACTTGACTGAAAGAATGTGTCGTTCTTAACCGAAGCATATGGTGCCCGTAGACAAGAAGTCTCTAAGAAAATATTCAAATTGAAAACGTTTTGTGTATGTTCATATTTATTTGTCTTTGTGTCGCACCGGAAAAAGGTACACATGAATGAATGGATAAGTTCTGGCGTCGAGTGTCGAGGATAACTGTTAATATTGTGGGTCGTTGGCATTTCTTCATATTTTTGTCTGCCTACAATGTCCGCGAAGTGCTCAAGTGACATTTGAAGACACATATTCGTTCGATCTTTCAAAGTACTAGGTACAGAGCTGTTAGTTACTCATCATCTTTCAGCTCCGGAATTAAATACTAAACGAAAAACAATATGAATGTTTTGAAATTCAGGCACAAAAAATGAGGTTTTCTATAAAGGGTGATACGGTCAAAATTTGGTCAAGGGAAAACGCGTGTAAATCGGTGAAATCGTTTATTTAATAAATCAAATTAAATTTCTTTTTCAAGTTTCATTAGTATAAAATTCAGGAAAAATATTCAGTAAGGCTTCCGCTTTTCCAAATCCGAATTTCTGGGCCTTACGCTTAACCCCTGCCATCAGATTTTGTACAGCCACCTTGTTCACCTTCTTCGCCGCAGAAAGCCAGTTTGCCTTGAACTGCTGCTCGTCCTTAGCAGTTTTTTTGGTCTTCTTTAGGTTCCGCTTGACAATAGCCCACTATTTCTCAATTGGGCGGAGCTCTGGCGTGTTGGGATTGTTCTTGTCCTTGGGAACAACCTGCACGTTGTTGGCGGCGTACCACTCGATGGCCTTTTTACCGTAATGGCAAGATGCCAAATCCGGCCAAAACAGTACGGAACAACCGTGTTTCTTCAGGAAAGGCAGCAGACGTTTATTCAAACACTCTTTCAAGTAAATTTTTTGGTTGACAGTCCCGGAAGCTATGAAAATGCAACTTTTTAAGCCCTAGGTACAGATGGCTTGCCAAACCAGATATTTCTTCGCGAACTTTGACAGTTTCATGTGCTTGAACATATCTGCTACCTTTCCCCTTCCTTTTGCCGTATAAAACTCCTGTCCCGGAAGCTGCTTGTAGTCGGCTTTGACGTAGGTTTCGTCGTCCATTACCACGCAGTCAAACTTCGTCAGCATTGTCGTGTACAGCCTCCGGGATCGCGCTTTGGCCGCCGTATTTTGTTTATCATCGCGATTTGAAGTCACTACCTTCTTGTAAGTCGATAGTCCGGCTCGTTTTTTGGCTCGATGCACGGTTGTGGACGATACACCCAGCATATTTGCGGCATCTCGGAGAGAGAGGTTAGGGTTTCGCTTGAAACTACCGGCAACTCTCTTTGTCGTCTCAGCGGCTTCCGGTTTTCGATTTCCCCCCGATCTAGACTTCCTGGCTGTCGACAAACGTTCCCCAAACACTTTCATTACATTTGTAACGGTTGATTTGGCAACTTTTAGCGATTTTGCCAGCTTTGCGTGCGAGTTGCTCGGATTTCCGCGATGCGCGAGCAAAATTTTGATACACTGCTCTTCTTCCTGGGACGACATTTTGACAACTGGAGAGTGAATTCCAAAATCAAAATAGAAGCAACATTCTACACACACACGCCTTCAAAATGAAGGGTGTTCAGGTTTTTTAAATGCAAAATTGAAAGAAATACGTCAAGTTGATATTGACCAAATTTTGACCGTATAACCCTTTACATGTATTAAAACTGAATTTCTGTCTGTCTGTCTGCCTGTTCATTATTGACTCGAAAACAACTGGACCGATTTACGTGAAACTCGGCAGGTAGAGGATACTAAAGCCGGGGAAGGTTCCTATCATAGTTTGCGACTCCTCCATCTCACTGGAAGGAGGGAGGGGGTTTCTTAAACAAAAGTAAGAAGTCTTCATAACTCGATTCAAATAGAACCAAATTTGGCATGGGAGTGTATTTCGGTACAAGAAATGTTTTTATGTTGATTTGGAACCCTTTCTTTTCCAGTGGAGAAATAGAAAGGAGGGAAGGGGGCTCCCTTACAATTTTTTACATAGCCCCAGAACCAATCAAGCAAATGAAACCAAATTAGACGTATTTGGATACGAGGAATGTTTCTATGGTTATTTGAGATCGCTCCCTTCCCTTCATTCATTTATACGAAGCCAGTCGCGTTCGGAGACAGTCTTCTTTGTATATTTAGCCATACATCGGGTCAATCGTCAATATTTAATCACTGACCGATTTTCAGCTTCCACAGATCATCAGTCTCCTAAATTACCAGACATATTTTTTTTTTCAATTGTTTTCTCCTTGGTTATCCTCAACAGTTCGTTTTGCTGAAATTACGAAATCTTCCCACAAGCAGCCTACATATTTTGCGCACGATTTTACCACCGGATTTTGTTTTCTACCTTGAAAAAATGAAGCTAAGCCTATTTATAAGTCAGTTGGACGAATCAGACAGAAAAATTTGACACTTTCTCATTTATATTTTCGGATTGAGCTTGAAATAAACTCTCACATTCCTCTCATTTCATAGAATCTATAATCGTCACTTTTCATTTTTTCAAAAACAAAAAAATTGCTCCATTTTTTTTGAGTAATCCTGAATTTTGACCAAATCTGCCAAGATATTGCCCGGATTTTTGTCGAAACTTTTGAAATCAAATTCTCGGTTTGGGCCAGGTTTTTAGATAAACGTGCTGAAAAATTTCTGGCAACCTTATGATAAACCAACATATCTAACCAGTCCAGTTTGAGAAAAATATGCTTTTATCACATTGCATGAACGAATTTTCATGAAACACAAAGTCTAAAAATTAAAAAAAAAATCAAAAATGGTTTTGCTACATTTTGGTGTAATATATTGAACTTTGAAAATCATGTGTACAGAATCTCTATACAAAAAGGTTTGTGATTTTTCTTTCTATTTCAGTTTTAAATCAGAAATTCAACAAATTGAAGCTTTACGGAAAGTTTTAAATGATAAGATATTGAAATAAGAGGCGAATTTAAAAGTTATTTAAAATTTATACTTTTTATCATTGAATCCTTAATTTTAAGTCGAATCATAATTTAACAGTAATATAATAGCAGAGCTTATAACTGATTTGATAAAAAAAAGTCATATAAACAAAATTCATGCATTACCATTAAATGACATCCCTTACTATATTTTGTGCAAAATAATGTGTGATATTCTAAAACTTTGCCAAAATTTCAGCTTTGGCTTATGCTTGTCATTAGTTTCTACCATTTTAATTTAATTGGAACTGAAATATTACTCAAAACATAAACATGCGCGGTTTCTGAAATCGGCTATTTTGACTGCTTTCATTATAATTTTTTTTTAATAACTATAAGAGATTTTAACATAAATTTGATCAAATGTATAAATTAAGTAATTGAACCGGGAATTTTCGTTTTTAAAAAACTAAACTACGAACTACACGACTTCACGGTCTGAACGATAATGATTTTATTTTATTACTTCAGAAGCCTAACGCCCTATCGTTTCCCTAAAAGTGTCTACCTTGCACCTGTCAACGATACCACGCCAGTGGGATCCATTGTTGGCTCTGCATTCCTGGGTTTGGCTATCACCGATGTTGTTGACTGATGTGTTCCCATATTCGATCTTGCTGACCACGCAACCTGGGTGTTAGCGCGTACAGGCCCACCTGGTTCAGGTGACACGATATTCGATGGTGCCGGGCATCTTGCTGACCACGCTGTCTGGGTGTTAGCGTGTGCAGGTCCAACTGGTTCGGGTGACACGGTATTCGAAGGTGTCGGGCTGGTCGCGTCCTTAACTCGTCCCCCCTTAGATATTGCTCGTCCCGAGCAATCTGCTGATTTTACTTTCTGCCAATTCTTGATGATGCCGATGGCCAAGAGTATAACCATGAGAATGATGACGGTGCCGAATGATCCGAAGCCAAGCTGGTACGTCAAGTCCACTGTCTCCAAGTGTTGTCTATTTTTCAAATTGAGTTCATGCAACTCCGAAAGGTTTACGTGTCGTTCTACATGTAAGGTTTTGATATTTGTTAATTGTACTGGTAGAACTGATGGGTGATCGAACTTTAATTCGTAATTTTCGAAAAGTTCATTTTTGATGTATAATGAACAGTTGTGGAACGTTACGAAATGGATTCCGGTCAACGTTCTAGGTGTTATGCCGCAGGTGCCATTGATGATTACGCCTTGGTGAGCGGTTATAATCAATAGGGTTCCTGGAGCAATTATTCTTGTTTCTGCTGATGGTGGCTTTTCTGACAAAGGACATTGTCCATGACGTCCATTCAAAAGTGGAACTTCGCAAAGGCTGTCGCTGATTTCAAGTAGTTGTCTTCTCTCACAGATTGTAATTTTGTTGTTTTCTCGGCATTCAGAGTTGATGGCCAGAATTTGCTTGTCGTTGATGAAAACTTTGTTGTATGTTATTTTTACTGAATGGTTGAATATCGGTAAGGGTTCAATGATGACTTTCTCGTAGGTTGTGTGTTGAAAACGTGGGATGTTAACGCATATGATGATGGATGAGCCTTTGAAGAGTGTGGTGGTCGTCAAGAAGTTGCTAGCGTCGTCTAGGTGCTGAATTTCTAATCCCTGATCTTTTATCTCTTGCAAAATAACTTCTATTTCTTTTGGTGTAAGTATAAATTTACTAATAATATTCACTTTTGACAGTAGTATAGCATATTCGATTGATTTTAAATGTTCGAGAAAAGTATCCAATTGAAATGTTATTGCTATTTTTTGATTTTCAAATATAAGATAATTGTCATTTTCCATAATTGTATTCAAAGTGTTCTGATGATTTCTGATATCTTTGTTTAGTAAGTCTAGTCTATTTTCAAATTTGGAATTGATTCTAATTTGCCGGTTATTTTGTTTTATAAAAGTGTTTCCTGTTTTTCTAAGTTCATCTAAATTGTTATTTATAACTTTTAGGTCTTCTGCATCTAGATTTCCAGTGATTAATTTGATGGTGCTTCCTAATATGTTAATTGACCTTTTGCTTCTATTTGATTTTGGATACAAAGTGCTAAGGATAAATTTTATTTCTCGTATTTTCATTTTGATAATTTGAGACAAATCACTCGTCGAGTTTTGCATTTGGTTAATGACATTTTCTATAATGGACATAGAAATTTCAAATTTTTCGAAGTCTATGACATGAAGTAATCTATCATAGCCGGCAACTATCTTTCCCTCCCCCCTTTTAAGAATCAACGCTCCTGCGTTGTTTGTGATATCGTGGATTTGAATGGTTTGTGGGTGGATGGATAAAGGTAGTAGTATGAGGATAAGGAATATCAAGGGTGTCCGTGCTAGCCGATCCATTTAGTCCTTCTGAAATATTAATAAAGCATTAGATTCGTTTCAGATTCTCTTTATGTATTTCCCGACCAGAATCGTCAACAAGTATTCTGCCCTTGTTCTCGACGGCTATGATCGGTAAATACTTTTGTTTGGTCTTCTTTTTTATTCCTTGCACTTTATTGTAGGCGACCTCGTCTGGTTTGAAATTTGGTTCGCCTTCTCTGTGTTTGTTGTGGTAGCTGAGGTTTTTATTTTTCGACTTATCGTGTGCTAATATGATGTCGTCGTAAACTTTATTGCGATTTTGGATCATCAATTCCATATCGAGGGGTCTTTCCTGATCATCTTTTAGTCCATAAAAGGCTTCTCGTGGTTTCATCTTGATAGCGGAATGAATACTATTGTTGTATTGAGTGCAAGCAATATAAAAGATTTCCTTCGTGCTTAGGTCTTCATAGCTAGGTTTAATACATCGAAAGATCTCAGCTATGGTAGAATGAAATCTCTCGACCGTACCGTTACTTTCGCTATGATTTGGAGGAGTAAAATAAATGTCAACGTTTAGATCCTGTAGAAGTCCTCGTACTTCTACTGATCGCAGGGATGGTTCATTGTCACATACTATTTGTTTAGGTGTTCCGTAGATTTTGAAAAATTTGGTTAGACCTTTTCTTACGTCTAATATGCTTCTAGATTTAATATGTGTCAATGATCCAAAGCGGGAAAATTTATCAACTGCTGAAAGAAAATATAGTTTTTCGGCAATGAAGATATCGATATGAACTATATCTAAAGGTCTATCGGGGTTTGGGGTGGAACCTAATATTATGTTAAATGGGTGTCGATCGTATTTATTTTTATGGCAGGTTTCACACAACTTAATGTAATCTCTGATTTTTGATTTTAATTTTGGAAAGAAGAATCTGTTGGAAATTTGTTGATGGTTCTCCCAAATTCCTCTATGAGAACGATCATGTGTTTGCTCAATAATGAGGTTTTGTTCCTCTGGTGTTCTCAGGTCTATTCTAAGTTTTTGTGTAAAAAATACTTTAAACTGTTTTGCTCTATTAAAGTAGTTTTTATACACTATTTGAACTAAATTCATGAGACTTTCTGGGCAGTAAATGCAATTTACCCTTTTCAAGTCCATGTAGTCCTTAAACATGTTGTAAATAACGGGTGTTCCGAAAACCAGTCTAGTGATTGTTCTTCGATACACTCTAGGGAATATCTGCTCATAATTATCTGCTTCGTCAGGACCTACTTTCAGAATAATTTGATTAGAAAAAGCATTAAGTGGCATTTCGGTGCATTTAATGTATTCAGAGTCATCTGTATCGGCTGAATGTACCGTCATATCATCAGATGAAACGCTTTCTTGGTTGTTGAGTTCATTTCGAACTCTTGACAAACTGTCAGCAACTACGTTTTGCTTACCTGGACGGTAGCGTATTTCGTAGTCAAATTCACTAAGTGAAAGACGCCAATGAACGAGTCGGTTATTGGTATCCTTCAGATTGAGGCCATAGGTCAGTGGCTTGTGATCCGTGTAAAGGACGAATTTTCTTCCATACAAATATGGTCGAAAATACTTACAAGCCCATACTACAGCTAGTAGCTCCTTCTCTATAGCTGAGTACTTTTCCTCTGATTTATTTAGGGTTCTGGAAGCGAAGGCTATTGGCTTATCGCTTCCGATTGGCCCTTGTGATAGCACAGCGCCAACTGCAAAGTTTGAGGCGTCTGTGGTCAAAACAAATTGTTTAGAGAAATCAGGGTATTGGAGAATGTTGCTGCCTGAAAGAATATTTTTGCATCGCTCGAAGGCGTCAACGAAATCTTTTGAATGTTTGATTTCCTCACCTTTCCTTAGAGCATTAGTAAGAGGCTTCGCTATCTTGGCGAAATCTCTTATAAATTTACGGTAGTATCCTAGTATGCCTAGGAAACCACGTAATTGCTTTTCATTTGAGGGCAATGGCCACTCTTTGATGATTTGAATTTTATCCGGGTTTGGCTTAACACCGTCGGAGGTGACGATGTGCCCTAAAAACGCAACTTCCTTTTTAAGGAATTCGCTTTTATCTAACTGAATTTTCAAATTATATTTTTCAAGTGTAGCAAAGATTTTTGCTAGGTTATCTATGTGTTCAGTTAGACTGGTTGAAAAGATGATGATGTCATCCATGTACACCAAGCAGATGACACCAATATGCTCCCTTAGCACATTGTCCATAACGCGTTGGAAAGTGGAAGGGGCATTTTTTAACCCAAAAGGCATTCTGAGAAATTCATAGTGTCCATTCTCGACGCTGAATGCGGTTTTTGGAATGTCCTTTTTCTCAATTTCCACCTGATGAAAGCCAGAGGCTAAGTCCAGTGTAGTAAAATACATACACCTTCCTAGCTTATCCAGAATATCGGTGATATTGGGAATTGGATATCGATCGTCTACCGTCTTCTCATTCAATTTACGGTAGTCGATCACCAAACGCCACTTTTTAATTCCAGAAGCATCCAATTTCTTAGGAACGATCCACACAGGGGACGTCCATGGGCTACTAGAATGTTGTATGATGCCTTGCTCGAGCATTTTCGAAATCTGACGCTGCACCTCTTCTCGGTGACAAAAGGGGTAGCGGTACGATTTCGTATGAATCGGCAACTCATCTTTTGTTATGATGTTATGTTTAATCGCACTTGTGAAGGTCAATTTATCGCCTTCCAAGAAGAAAACATCTTCATGCTGATGAATCAGTTTTAAGAGCTTGTTTCGTTCATCACTATTCAAATGTGATATTCGAATTTGCTCATAAAGAGATTTTGGTAATCGTGATTTCTTATCACCAGGTGTACTTGTTTCGAAATTATTAATTTCTGGTTCAAAAATGTCAGGCGTTAAAACAACCTTTTGCGGTTCGTCAGAATAATTACTGACAACCACTCGAACATATCCATTCTGGGCTGCATACAGTCCACAATGGATGAAGACATTTGAGCCTATGTTTAAATCATCCGCCAAGAAAAACTCACCATTTGTTTTTGTTGGCAGGTTTATTTGTTGGGTCTCGTGCGCGTTCAAATAAAGTGACTTGACGTCGGGGTATTTGCGCTGCATCGGAATTGTACCCATAGGAAATTTTAACTCGTTACTTGCAGTTATTATATTAGCATTTAAATTTTTTAATGATTCATAGCCTATAAGGCCGTCGAAGAAAGGATGGAAATCATAAATTAGGAAAGTTTGTTTTGACGTGTTTGGGATATTTGGGAATGGGTTAAATTCTACAAATCTATTGATGGAATGTGTTCCACTCACATTTCTTACGGTTGTTGGAGTCATGAACCTACAATTATGTAAATTGACATGCTTTGTTGATAAATAGTTGCGGTTGCTCCCGGAGTCGATTAAAAGTTTAAGTTCTCCCTTATTTGTGGGTAAAGTTATGAATGGGATAAAGTTGTTTACGTTTTTTCTGTTGGGACGCTCGCAATCTGAAAATTTAAGTCGTCAGCGTTTTGTTCTCCTTTTTGCTCCGTCTCGGGCTCGTTATTTTCTGCTGTTGGCTCTGATGTCTCAACGGCAGGGGAAGCGGAGTATTCTGTTGGTGACGAATTCAACAGATCATCGTAGCCTTGATAGTAATAATAATTATTATCAGCATACTGAGGGTAATAACCGTAGTCGAATGGATCATGTTCCATGTGGAAGTTAGGCCGGTTCATATAATTTATTTTTCTTGATCGGATGGATGGGTCAATATCCATCGGTTCAGGTTTATGTTGGGAATTATGTCTTGGAGTAAAAGCGTTATGATTTTGGAAGGGTTGTGCCCTGAAAGGCGTAAATGGATTAGGATTTGGTTGCATTTTGAATGGGTGAGGTTGCATCTTAAATGGATTAGGATTTGGTTGCATTTTGAATGGGTGAGATTGCATCTTGAATGGATTCTGATGTTGGTTAGGGAAAGATGGTTTTGTTTGAGGATGGAAGTAGTTTTGTGGAGGCTTGGGATTTGGATATCTAAACATTGGTGTAAATTGTGGAGGTTTGGGTTGTTGGTAAGGTTGGTGTGCTGGTTTAGGTGGAATTTGAGGGGCATATGATTTGAAGGGATTCCTTACATAATTATAGTTGCTTTCTTCTGAACACAACCTTAAGGCTTCTTTCATTGTTTCGGGCGACTGTGCTCGAATTATTGGACCTAAGGGCTCTTTAAGTCCTGCCAGGAAAACTTTTAATCCTATCTCTTGATAGAAACTCTTCTTGGATGCTCTAATAGCACCATTTATTTCGGTGATACAAAGATTATTTAGTAATAGTGATATTATATGTGACACTTTTCCGTAGAATTCTTCAACTGTTCCTGTTTGCGAGAGTTTGAACAAGTCTCTCGTTAAAGAAACCTCGTCCCTTTTGTCATTATAATGAGCAATTAAATTGCTCTTTATCTCCCTCCAGGAGAGGTCTGTTCCATATAATTCTAATATGGTATCAGCGTCTCCTGTGATCTTTGATCGTATACACTGCACCCAAACGCTGTACATTGGTGTACCTCTTGCTTCTTCGATAACAGGCATGATGTTGTCGATGGATCTTAAAAATTGGTGTAACTTTATTGGGTTGCCATCAAAATGAGGCAAGTCCCTTAATATATTTGGTGTTTGTAATTTTTTTAATACGCTCTCAGAGGGCGATACAATTCTATCTTGATTATTACGTATGTGGGTTTCAAGCGCAGCAATTTTTTCTGCGTTTTGTTCTGCGGTTTGTCTGGCTGCTGCCAATTCGGCTTGCGCAGATTGAACGATCTGTGCAGCACCTTCTGCTTCCAGTCGGAGTCGAGATATTTGATCATCTCTATCCGCTAGAGCTAAATGTAAATCCGCAATTTGATTTTGATGCTCCATTTTAAGCAAAATTCACTAATCTGTTCACTAATTAATACTACACTAATTAAGTTTAAAAAAAAAAAATGAAACTTACCCGCGCGATATCCGTTCGCGTTTTCGTTCTTTTCCTTAACAGCAACAAGTTGTTACACTCACACTCGCGGTTTCGTTCGCGTAAGGTTTCACGGAATTTTTCTTGGTTTTAAACACAAGTCCACGATATGCGCTCGCGGATGCTCGATCGCGGTTAAAAACACTTAGAAAAAATCCGAACGACTGCGCCAATTAAGTAATTGAACCGGGAATTTTCGTTTTTAAAAAACTAAACTACGAACTACACGACTTCACGGTCTGAACGATAATGATTTTATTTTATTACTTCAGAAGCCTAACGCCCTATCGTTTCCCTAAAAGTGTCTACCTTGCACCTGTCAACGATACCACGCCAGTGGGATCCATTGTTGGCTCTGCATTCCTGGGTTTGGCTATCACCGATGTTGTTGACTGATGTGTTCCCATATTCGATCTTGCTGACCACGCAACCTGGGTGTTAGCGCGTACAGGCCCACCTGGTTCAGGTGACACGATATTCGATGGTGCCGGGCATCTTGCTGACCACGCTGTCTGGGTGTTAGCGTGTGCAGGTCCAACTGGTTCGGGTGACACGGTATTCGAAGGTGTCGGGCTGGTCGCGTCCTTAACTTATATAAAACAGATGTCTGTTCAAGGATGGTTCGATCTTCAGGAAAAGATCGATCTCCAAACCTATAGATAATACTGTCCTCCTGTGTTAATCATTCATTAATTGAACAGTTTGATTTTGCATCCTAAGCAACTTTTGGCCCAGGTCATTGGCCGAAGAAACTTTTGGCAATGTGTTTCTCGAAAGATTTCAGCGTCAAAACAATAATGTTAAATGCTTGTGTTGCAAATGTTTGCCTTTGTCTTTCCCGGGGTTCAAATTTTTATGATAAAATTTTGGACCGAAAAAAAGTTCGTTTTATTTAAGTTCATGTCTAAGTGAATAAGGCATATTTCGTCACTAATTTTCTATGGCGTCAGGTACCGGCTAATCTCCGAGAAGAATTATTATCCCGAAATTTTAACCAACGCCGCTTAAAATGAGTTATAGATAGAAAATTTTCTCCAGCTCGCGCACCAAATCAATTAAAATTCAAAAAAGCACGACAAAAAGTGCTTACATAAGCAAGCAGTCACCTCTCTAAGTGATATCAATTTCGTGGTCGAAGATAAACGAGACATAATCGCATCTATAATTGTAACAATCTTTTTGGGAAAATCTGCGCTTTCTTTTATTGAGCTGTCACGAATTTCTCTCAATCCATCTGCTTACTTACCTGCTTGCTTATCGGACAAGTACGGAAAAACAAAATTAAAACAAATTTATTCAGTCTAATTAATTAATTTCTATCCTCCATCACGTCTCGGCCGGCATCAGCAGCACGGTTCCGTGGTTTTCCGAGACCAGGCAGCAAACATCGAAGGTCAGACTTTTTTTTTGGTCGAGCGAGGTGGTGGTTTTCCCTTAAGCTGGTGGTAAAGATTTTTATCATTTTCTTCTGCTCTGTGGCTTCCAATCCATTACTCACAGCCCTGAAGGTGCATTTTCAAGGGGCAGAAGAGTTTGAGGAAAGCTTGCATTTCTCTGCCCAAGAGAGACTCCATACTCAGCAGACCCATTCACGAATGGTCGATTGAGTCCGATAACATTAGCCCAACAGACACGCATAAATCACACCCGCTCAACTCGCAGAAAATTGCACAAATTAAAAAATCACCACAAACAGCCCATCCCAAAGCTTGGTTTAAAACTGAAGGCAATGAATGAAAAAATACTATAATGATGCATTTTCACCTGCTGCTGTTTATTATTGTTGTAGATTGCTAATACTATCTTGTTTATGAGTTGCTAATGAGAAGCGATAAGTCGCCACGCGTGGTCCATCCAACATAAAATGATCACAATCGATTGTCGCTTTTTGTCTACTAGCAATAAATCTAGAAATGCAGACAGTTTTCCCCCCATCTTTGGATAAATTCAAATGAGTGACCATTCATTACTGATGGTGGAAGGTCGTCCGAAAGTGTCAATGCTTTGGGTCTTCAACCTAGGCAGGGGGTTGTCGAAACTTTTTTATGGCTTTCTTTTGTCGCCAACCATTCTGTCTGGGGTGAAGGTCGAGTAAGGAATTCCTAACTTGGAATAGTTCCAACCAACGAAAAAGACGAATAGTTGATGACCGGTCAAAAGAAAACATTTTGGACTTTTCCCAATGGTAAAAAAGCGCATGCTGGATAGTGTTCAACTCGATAAAGTTGTTAAGATTATTATGTGTTGGATAACATAAAAAATTTGATTATTCGAACCTAGACGGTCTCGATCTATGTTTAAAAAACGCCATCTTTTTTTCGGCTCAATATTCAGACACCAACATAATTATAATGTATTTATCTTCATAAATACATACATAGTGAACATGTAGACGATTCCTTAATATAATTTATAAAAAAAAACGATTCAGTAACTTTGCAGATACAGCCACAATAGTGATCCGGGTCTATATGATCCTAACCGGCTAATTGTCCTTGTTTTTAACCATAAAAGAAGTTTAAATTTCATATCAACAATTGATAACTGTGTTCATAGCTGTATTCATTGGAAATCCTCTGATGCATGGGTTGTCAAGATTTTCTTGACGAGGTCAAACGAGGCTATTTTGAAGCCGATCCGCTAGTTGTATGAATATGTTTTTCTTCATGATTTTTTTGTACATTAAACAGGGTTGCTTGCGAATCGGGAAAATCGGGAATACCGGAAAAAAAATTTAGAAACCGGGAAAAAAACAGTTTTAGTTTTCGACGTCAAATGATTCGATATACTTTTTCATAAAATTATTTTATGCAAAAAGCAAATATTTGGGCAGCGTGAAACGTTTCAAAGCTGAGTTACATTTTTCTGACGAAATAAATCTCTTTTTCAACAGAAAAATGTTTTTCAATGTCGTTGTGCAATTCATTTGAATTGGCCTGAGGATCGAAGCCTTATATCGTAAGTATTTTGTTTTTCCTTATTCCTAACTTTCCTACGCTGGAATGTAGGTCTTATTTAAAAATTTTGTCGAAAACAATCTCCAAGTCGATAACCCACTGTAAAGTAGCACTAGCAAGTAGCTAGTTAAATACTTAAGGGTGATACGGTCAAAATTTGGTCAATATCAACTTGACGTATTTCTTTCAATTTTGCATTTAAAAAACCTGAACACCCCTCATTTTGAAGGTGTGTGTGTAGAATGTTGCTCCTATTTTGATTTTGGAATTCTCTAGTTTCTACTCTAGTTTCAAGCGAAACCCTAACCTCTCTCTCCGAGATGCCGCAAATAAGCTGGGTGTATCGTCTACAAGCGTGCATCGAGCCAAAAAACGAGCCGGACTAGCGACTTACAAGAAGGTAGTGACTCCAAATCGCGATGATAAACAAAATACGACGGCCAAAGCACGATCCCGGAGGCTGTACACGACGATGCTGACGAAGTTTGACTGCGTGGTAATGGACGACGAAACCTACGTCAAAGCCGACTACAAGCAGCTTCCGGGACAGGAGTTTCATACGGCAAAAGGAAGGGGAAAGGTAGCAGATATTTTCAAGCACATGAAACTGTCAAAGTTCGCGAAGAAATATCTGGTTTGGCAAGCCATCTGTACCTGTGGCTTGAAAAGCAGCATTTTCATAGCTTCCGGGACTGTCAACATAGAAATTTACGTGAAAGAATGTTTGAATAAACGTCTGCTGCCTTTCCTGAAGAAACACGGTTGTTCCGTACTGTTTTGGCCGGATTTGGCATCTTGCCATTACGGTAAAAAGGCCATGGAGTGGTACGCCGCCAAAAACGTGCAGGTGGTTCCCAAGGACAAGAACCCTCCCAACACGCCAGTGCTCCGCCCAATTGAGAAATACTGAGCTATTGTCAAGCGGAACCTGAAGAAGACTAAAAAACTGCTAAGGACGAGCAGCAGTTCAAGGCAAACTGGCTTTCTGCGGCGAAGAAGTTGGACAAGGTTCTGATGCCAGGGGTTAAGCGTAAGGCCCGGCAATTCGGATTTGGAAAAGCGGAAGCCTAACTGAATATTTTTCCTGAATTTTATACTAATTAAACTTGAGAAAGAAATTTAATTTGATTTTTTAAATAAACGATTTCACCGATTTACACACGTTTTCCCTTGACCAAATTTTGAACGTATCACCCTTTAGTATTTGGGTCTTTCAAAAAATGTGGCAGAAGTCAAAGAATCATCGACAGCTTTGAAAGCTCCTGTCGAAATCTAAGGTTTTTACCCTGTTACAAAATAGTATCTTACATTCAAATAATTAAAGTTTTTTCTTATTCTTATTCACGTTTTTCTTGTTCATTGTTTTGTATAAAGAAAACATTTTTTTTTCCAAAACATGTCTTTGGATTTATAAAAAAAAACTGCACTAATAAAATAACTAAAAATTCTCATGCAATCTGATGATTTAAAGTTTTGCAAGACAAATCCCTATTCAAGTTGATTAGCTGATTTGATATAACGTTTCGATGAATTTTCTGCATAACAAACTATACAATTTTATTCTAGAACTCTATACAAATTCTCGAAAAATAGAAATTTTAAAACAGCTGCTCAAAACAACCACATTATAATTTCAAGATCAAGTTCACTGGACTTGTTTTTGCAGAGTTGTTGAATTTGTGGATCAAAACAATGAATAAATGCCAATTTCGTTCCAAAAATGTATCCTATCAATTTGACACAAAAAGACTACGTGTTAGAAGACGTCGAAATATTTGTCATGGTTTCTTTTCACTCTATCTATTGAAAAATATTTGTTAAATATTGTATTTTGAAAAACTTTTCATTTGACGCTAAAAAGATATAATGTACCGTTGTATCTATAGATGGTTCTGAAATAGTGCACTTTTTTCCAAAAAATATCAAAAAACGTCGATGTAACAAATTTCTTTAAATCATTGGAAAATCAAATTTGATTATATTGCGCCAAAATTTGAGATTTTAGCACTTGATGAACATAGCAAAAATCATAATATATTTCGAAACAACAAACTCCAAACTTTTTTTTGGCTGGTGGCCAGCGATTTCCCACTGTGCAAAGATTCTCAATTTTAAAATTCATTTAACGAAATTGCATTTCTCGGCGCTGCACCGGATTATAGGAGCTTATCGCCCCAGCCCAATTTCTGGACGATTCCTTCTAACTCACTGAGATACGCGTTCGCATTATCTCCAATGCTATCAGTTCCGTCAACACCACGGCCATCAGGTGATAATGAGATGGTAAAACCCCAACAATGAAAAAAGTGCAGTTTTTAAAAAAAAACATTAAAAAACAAAGGTATTATTTACGTTTCAAGTGATTTGCACCCTGCGCTTCATTCAGGGGATTTGTGAACTTCAAAACGATTCTTAAATTGTTCAAATTAACTGAAAACTTATGTTAGTTGAAAAATCACGATTTTTTTTTCAAATCAATCACTTTTTTTATATCGATCGAAAAAATGTACACAGATAACTGCTACGTGCAGCGAAACCCTTCAATTTCGATTACCATCCTCCTAACGCTCGCAAGACCTATTCCACACCTTGGATTTCTTGTGATTACCGTAATCAATTTACGATTTAAGCTCTGTGCATTTTCTTAATTGAACTAGAGTTAGTCGTATGTTCCAACGAGATTTGTTTAATTCGGCACGTGCCAAAGAAGAAAGCAAAAAAAAAATGCAACATTTTCTACCCGGTTTCTTACTTTGTACCAACTGAATGTGGTGATTTCGTTGTTATCGAATCTTGCGCGCGGAGCTTTAATTTTTATGCAGCGGAAATCATCCGTTGCACCGATTTATTATGTAAAACGCTCCAGTTAATACTCTTATATTGTTTTATTATGTCGGAGGTTTCTTCCTTCATCCGTTCGTGAGAAGTGCTTTGATCGAAAAATGAGCGAACCTGTTATATGACAGATAGAAAAATTCTGTATGTTTTTCCCCGGCAGAAGTGATCAATGATATGGGCTATTGACTTTTTCAGTCTGTTTGTTTATAATTATTTTCTTAAGCGTAATCAAGAGGAAATGAATTCTTGGAAGTATGTCGAGCAGTTAGACAATTTATTAGAGAAATCCGCCTGTGTGGCCACATAGCCTTAAATCTGACTTTTTTTTATGAATGCTCTGCCTATAAAAAATAGATTAAGACACTTAAGAAAAGAAAGGATGATTAAACTATCGTTTTTTACAAATATTCAATATTTGAGAACTATCTTTGAAGCTATAACTTAAATGCAATCAACCTACATATATAAAATGGAAATAGAATACCAAAAATTGAATGTATTCAGCTTGAATTTCTGACCTAAAGATGTCCATATCTATGTCATGATAAAAGCTCCAATTGGTTGTGAAGTTGATTTCTTAAATGCTTGTAATCTCCAGTTTAACATTGGTAATGCCATTCAAATCATCCAACCACAAGTCGCACTGCAGTATCATAAAATCGAAAACCGGAACTCCGAACGAGGTGAAACCTTACAGCAAATCCCTGACCAATGCATGCAACCTCAAGTCAACAGCATAGAAGTGCACTTGCACAAACAGCAGTGTTCTCCTTTTGATTCTTCTTCCGCTTTCTCTACCTCGTCGTTGTTTTAAACTCCTATTTTTCGATCTGGATCTGGCTTTACAATATAGAGAGATACATATTGATACAATTGTTCGTCTTTACTTAATCGAAGAAGCTCCCATAAAAAGGCGCATTGGAGTATCAAATGTAATCCGGTTGCAAACATACTTTAGTAGTCTTCTGGTTCCCAATAATAAAGATTGATGATGATGGTCAGCTCGAAACATGATCCTATATGGTACAGCTAACGGATTCAGAGGCCTTACACAAGTTGAAGTTTACCCAAATGCAGGAAAAGAGAGCATCACCCTTGAAGACCTTTTCATAAATTCATCCCGAATCAACTGTCTAAATATTTTTATTGGAGTTTTTTTTAGAAGAAATTCTGTCACCTTCATTTTTTCTACCATAGCATCGAATTAATAACATAAACTTGCTTGAACTTAAAATTGTTTTGAAAGCTGTCCCCTTTTAAGACGGTTGAGATTACCCCACAACGGAACATTGTTGATTTACCTGCACCAGAGTCAACAAGTGGAAGCATGTTTTTTTTCCATCCAACATAACACGGGAGGCCCTATTTCTGGAACTTGTTATCGAGTTAACAAACACCCACCCACCCTCTATAATTCCATCATGTTTTTGGTGTTGGGTAGCAATTTTTTTTTCTATGATAAACTATGTTGGTGCGATGAGAGAAAAAAAAGAGTGAACACCATCATTAACTTGTTCTGTTCCGAAGCGGGGCCAATTCTGCGTTGAAGCAGATCCAGAGAAACCTACTATCCCATATCGGAGTGGACAATCATCGGCTTGGATAGTATTTCTTTGCATTGCGAGCGACAAGAGAACCATTTTTTTTCTCGACCGATTCTCTGTTTACCTATTTTATTTGATCAGTTTCTGCTTGCTCTCAGCTAGCTTCGCTAGCTCGTTTTTCTCAGCTATCTCAATTCAATGCTCGAAATGAAACCACATGCTGGTCATGTGAGTCGAAACGAGGGATGTTCATGTTTATAACATGATTCTTTTCAGATTGTTTAAAACTTTGAATAGCACAATTTTTTCGAGCCAACACTTTACTAAAATAATTGGTAAATAACTAATTTAACTCAAAATTTAGTAGAACTTTTAATGAAGAGATTAACCACCGTTATGTTTGTATGTTACTTTAATTTGTCGGCCTTAGCGATGAAAAGTGATGTCCTTTTTAGTAGGGACATCTAAAGATTATGAAATTTTGTATATAGGTGGAACAAAGATAACAAACTGAGAAGACTATACATCGATAGATGCGTTTCTGAGTTAAAGGGAGTATATCTGAGCGATCACATATCATCTTTTTGTTCGTCCGCACTGCAAGTCTATCTGTATCTACCGCTTCATAGTAGTAGGCCCGTGAGGAACAAAAATTTGATATATGATGATATGCTTCTAAATAAATTCTACCCGCTCATTTTCAACATCTTTCATTTCATCTAACCTTCTATCCACCTATATAAAAAATTTCATAATCTTTAGATGTCCCTACTAAAAAGGACATCACTTTTCACCGCTAAGGCCGACAAATTAAAGTAACATTTAGTAGAACAATCGTAGAACTGGATAACAAAATTCATGTTCAAACTTATGAGTTAATACTTATTTTTTCATATAAAAATATTAATTTATTTATTTATTTTTCTTACAGGTGAGTATTTGCGCTAAAACTTCAATAAGTATCGATTTATGTAAGTATATAAAAATTTGATTTTTCAATGTCCAAGCTCAGCCCAAGAGATTTGACGTCGAATATTCCATGCTGTTTGATTTTCCAGAATTCAATCGATCGACAACAACAATTTAATACCTTACAGAATTTGTGAAAAACTGAAAACACGACGAAAGCGAACATCTTTCATTCATAAACACAACTAAATTTGATTTAGTTCATACTGGTGTGTAAAAAACACTATAAAAACCAAAATATTATTAATCGGATAAATTTAAAATCAAACAACGTTTGCTCATGAAATGTAGGGTAACGGACTTATTTTGGACCGCTCTGGGAAGTGGCTATGCTATTTTCTGAAATAAAAAAGTACATGTTACAATTTTTAACTGCTTTGTCTGATCATAACGAAGATCAAGGCTTTTTATATCGAAACATATCGTCGTTTGTTGCAATGTATCAAGATTAAGCCTAAAAACTCGTTTCTTCGATTACGACCACTAGGTTTCTATTTTGGACCACCCTTTGAACTTAATTTGGACCACACTTTATCGGTAAGCATCAACAAAATTCGAAGACGATTTTCACTAAATTAGCAATAAATTTTAGCCCCTGATGAAGATCCAATAAGGATCGAAACGTTGGAGTAAAAAACAGTCGTTTTTACTTAAAAAATCCTATACTGATAGCCGTTAAAAAAATTCTTAAAAAATCAACCAAAACAGTCGTTCCATTCATAAAGACCACCCTTAAACTGAATAAGTTTGTTTTCTCTAAATTTTGCTAAATTTACGACAACGACTTATGCGCAATTATGCAAATAATTCAGTTGATCTTTTCCTTTCATATTCGTGTAGTCAAGTTTTGTTTGTTCACCTTAAAATCATTCCTGAACTAACTTCTTTCAACATTTATCCAGCCTCTTTTTAGGTACACTTGCTTGTTGATATTTTCTTACTACGACCTTTTTTTTCTACATCTTTTTATATTTCAAAACAGTAATTTTCGAAAAGAATAGAGTAAAAACGGAAAAATTCCTCCGTTATACCTATAGTGTGTTTCAAATGTTTTGAAAATTTCGACAGAACACCGCAATCTGGACGAAATGTTTATCTGCAGTGTTGACTTATGTTTAGGATTATTTTGTTGAACGCAAATCTTCTTCAACCAATGATAAGTTGAGAAAGTCTGACATCATCAACTCCGCAACATCAATTGATGCATTTTGACTTACAGAACCTTAGTGGATTTGGTTTTCTTCAGTTCTGTAGAATACAGAGATTCAAAAAAGATAAAAATAATTATGAGTTCTTTTTAACCATCTAAAAGCCAGATTTTCTTGCTGAAAAATTCACAAAAGTTCAGTTTTATCTTTAAAACAACTTTTGTTCTACGAAAAAAATCTATCGTTGGAGTCAATTTTTCAATAGTCTTTTTTAAATTGCATAACCAAAGGGGCTGACAAACTAAATTTTAAGTACTTTATTGCTTATAATTTTTATACATTTCATCATTTTTTTCTTTAGTTTTTATACATATTAAGACTATCTCATGGCTGTAGTTGGATCTTTTTTTTTGTCAAAATTGTTCTACTATTTATTAAATGAAATATTTTAACTATTACCAAAATTTAACTCCTTACATATTTGCCCTCCTTTAGACGAGGTTTATATTTCAACTCTTCTACCTTACCAAGTATATTTTTTGCTCGAAAATCAACTCTGAACAGTTGTAACTTTTAGACCAAACTGTCAATAATTTCTCATGGAACATAGAAAATTTTGACTTAATAAAAAATTGGTGCATGTCCAGTTATTTCATGTTTTAAGCTTCTTTAAGCTGTAACTTTTGACAACTGCTCATCAAACAGTTGACATTAATGTGGATTGTTAGATAAACGTGGTTAAAAGCATAGTGAACAAAAAGTAAGTTAAAACAATGGTTGGCTAGGTTTTATGTCGATTGAAGTGAACGTCATCTAAAAGCGGGGTTGGGTTTTAGCGAGTTGATTTTAACCCTCCAAAGCTGTTCGGGTCAATATGACCCGAAACGCTCATTTCAAACATCTTTATCGTCATTTCAATATACTGAAGAACTGGGAATTTTGACAGACCAAGTATGTTCTATGAAAATAGTGATCAAATTAACAACAAAAAATAAAAATTTGATTTTTGAAAATCGGTTCATTGGGAAATGAAATATGTACAGCTAAGCGAAGCCAAAATTGGATTTTTTCGCTTTTCGAGCTTACAAACTCGTTTTCAAGTGTTTTATCATAGCTGTGAACATGTTTGTAGTTGTTAAATTCATCACAGCTTTGCAGAAATCCTCTTGAAAGTTGTATTTTATTATGGCACGTCCTCCTGAAATGAGCTGGATTCGACCCAACTGTGAGAAATCAAAACATATATCTAGCCACCGACTACCCCAACGTCAGAATCGCCAGCAGGAGAAACCTAACAGTAGGAGATCTACACAAACGTGTGAAAGACCCAAAGATGATCGGAGAGAAATCCAATATTGTTTACCAGATCCCATGTGAAGAGCTCTGTCCATGCGTATACATTGGACTCACCAAGAATACGCTTGACCAACGACTCTCAGGACATCGTAGCAACATGAAAGTACTAGCGACAAAACAAGACAGAAATGTCAACAACACCACAGCAACCAATAGACAGAAAGAAAAAGACAATACAGCTCTCAACACATTTTAGAGACAGGGCACACATTCAACCTTAGTAAGACTAGCGTACTGGATAGTAGCTTCAACAAACACACTCTAAACTTTCTAGAGATGTGTCATATATTTAACACCAACAATACAGTCAACCAACGCACAGATGTAAACAATCTCAACACTATCTTTGCCTCCGTATTAGATATAACGAATACAACGCAAGAAAAAAACTATGTTATAGCAATCATACCGCCTAAAAGTACTGATAAGTGTTTTGTGTGTAGAAAATTTGAAATTTGAAATTTAATTACGTAAGATAAATGTTATAACACTTTTTTCAACAAAATCACAAAATTATATAGGGGAGAGTGGGGTATCGTGGGCCATGGGGAAACGTGGGCCACTTTTAATATCTCAGATGTGTGTTGAGATAAAAATCTCAAACCAACTGTCATCGTCGTTGCTTTGTGTGAGCATATATTTCTATATGTTGTTGACTGGAATACGCATCATATGCTTCTTTTATTTATCAAGTTAAAAAAAGTGTTAAAAATTTACTTACATAATTAAAAAAACACCCGCTAATTTCATCGATGGGGAACCTAAAGTGCATAACAAAAATATGCTCATACGCTTATGATCTTTGTTTTGTCATGATCTTTCACGTGGAAAAGGAATTTTTGATGAAACATCTTTAAGTCACACAAACGCAGCCAATTTGCAAATCATAGCTTGTGGGGAATCGTGGGCCACACATCTTAAATCACCTATATTTTTATGTTTTTACACACATTCAGAACTAAAAATACGTTTTTCCTATCTGTTAAGTTTTATTATGCCAAATGAAGAGTTATGAAAGATATTTTGTCCATCCTATATAAAATTTTTGCCAAAATGTTTGCGAGCCAGATTTTGGAATCTATGCGATCATACACAGCTCTCATTTTTATTTTATCATCTGAAATTGCTTTAAAATAACAAATTGAATTAGGAAATCACAGTTTTGGGTCAACTCATAAACTTTGCATGTTATTTGGTCGATTGGGATTTGGTGGCCCACGATTCCCCACCATTTTTCAAAATCCAAAAAATATTGCTTTTATTCAAACAGTCAGAATTTGGGGAAAATAACTTATTAAAAAATTATTAAAAATACCTTATGATACCTTGAAAATGTAGACAACTATACCATTTTTTATTTTCATTTTATCTTTTATAATAAAGAAGTTATGGAACAACGAAAAAAAGTGGCCCATGATACCCCACTCTCCCATATATTTACAGTGGAATCCAACATAAAATAGACCGGACAATACGCTTTTACTAAAGCACAATAAGATTGACCATTTTGTAAGTAGGACTAAGTATAAGCTTTTAAAACACAAATCATTACACTTTTTAAACCACACACATTGTAGGATCCCTGATGAAGGTGTTATACGACACCGAAACGTAGGATTAAAATAAAATTTTATAAGAAACTGGACTGATTTGCCGAATATAAATGCATTATTTTAAATTTTCTTTCCTTATAAGCTAATTAAAATGGAATTTTAGGTATGTTTATCATAAGAAGTAGCTTTAACTATATTTGTTCAAAATGTTTATGATTATCATGATTTATGAGATAAACATAGGAAAAATGCTATATGATGGTCCAAAATATGTACCCGTTCCAAAATAGGTCCGTTACCCTATCACTCACGCAATGCCTGAACCAATAACGCTTAAGGCTCTCTAGATCAACATGATTCGCCGTATTTGGTAAGATTCTAATTTGATAATGGTGCTGCACTGTTTTATCAGTAAGCATCCTGCGGAGTGATCAGTGTTGCGTGATTGCTGTACCTACCTTCAGTTGCGAATTGCAATCAGGAGTATTCATTGAAAATAAGCGATTTTCGCAGCATTGGTTGCACTTGTATAGGGTGTCCCATTATGTAAAAGCAAGATTTTTATATAACTCTACTTATTCCGGATGATGTTTAAAAAGCTGATTTTTGCTGAGTGATGTTCGTTACAGTTTAACTTTAAGCTCTGTGTATTGCGAGCTCCACTTTTCATAATTTCCGTGAAAATAAGGAGCATTTCCTCGGAAAAGCGCAATAATATCGTGCACGAATGGTCGGGGTTCGACCAGACCGAATCGAACGTCATGAACTTTATTTCGAGATAATTGAGTGCAAAGTTCACAGCCCTATCAATCGATACCATTTCAGAAGTTATCGTATTTAATCGTTCTACCAATAAGTTTTAACTCTTTTAAAGGCGTTGAGGCAATACTGGTTGACTCATGATACCCAGTTGTGACGAAGGCTGATCGTGGTCGGTGCCACAAATAAAAGAATTAAGATTGCGAAATTGCGAGAGATAATTTTGCGTGTATTGGGCAACATTTTTGTAACTCATCCCTCCCATTATCCCCAAAATAGCGTGTACTCACTCTTTTCACAAGCTTCCAATGTGCTTCCTCCTCGGCCTAAATTTCTCTCGCCTCGGGTGCGGCGTTTTGCTGTACACGGATGCGGCGATCGAAGACAGTCGGTTTCGGCGGCTGATCCACCGATTGTTCTTCGCCTGCTGCGGCGATCAGAATTTGGTCCGACTTGACGGTTTTGCCACAGGATTTCTGCCGCTGGCGCGGCGGTCACTGGCGAACGGATTCGGCGCCGGAACCACCAAGATCTCCCGCCTCGGTGCGGCTATCTGCTGTGTACGGACTCGGAACCTGTGCGCCGGATGTTCGCCCCTGATGCGGCGATGGAATTCGGCCCGGATTGTCAGCTGTTCCTCCGTATATTCGGCACCGATGCGGCGCCGCGCTACCAACGAATTCGGCGGCTGCACCACCGAGATTTCGCCACGGGTGCGGCGATCTGCTGCCCTCTGATTCGGCACCTGTCCACCGGGATTCTCGCCACAGATGCGGCGGCTGTGCTGCCGACTATTTGCCCCTGACGCGGCCCACCGGATATTCGCCACTATGCGACGATTGAACGCCCTCGGATTCGGCGGATGTTCGCCCCTGATGAGCCAAGGAACTTCGGTCCGGATCGACCGCGGTACCCCAGGATTCTTTCGCCACTGGTGCGGCGACGACGAGCGAAACTTGTCGGCGGCTGTGCCACCAAATGCTTGCCCCTGCTGCGGCGATAAAACTTGGTCCTGCTCGGCAGCAGTGCCCCAGGATACTTCGCCACCGGTGCGGCGACGAAAGCGAATGAATTTGGCCCTAATTCGTCGGGATTTCTACGCCACCAGTGCGGCGTTAATGTTGGCCCCTGCCGCAGCGACGAAATTCGCTTCGGTTCGGCTGCAATACCGCCGGTATTCTTTCGCCACTAGTGCGGCGACGAAAGCGAACCCGATTGGCTGCTGTCCCACCAGATGATCCTCGTCTCGGATGCGGCGATGAAGAGCGATCCTAATCGCACCGATTCGCCGCGATTTTCCACCGGATCGACGATCGATGGCAGGTGAATTCGGCAATCGTCTCCGGGATTACTCGCCACTGGTGCGGCGACCTGAAGCGCTTAGTTTCGGCGGAGGTTCCACCGGATCTCACGCCACTGGTGCGGCGTTCGGGATTCCTTCAGATTCGGTCGCTGAATTGCCGGACTTCCACCACGGATGCGGTGATCGGATTCGGCAGACTTGGCGGGATTCTTACCTCACGTTCAGCGATCTGCTGCGCTTGGATTCGGCAGGCTGAATAACCGCGATTCCGCCACTTGAGCGGCGAATGAACCCGCTCGAATTCGGCTGCTGTTTCCCGGAATTCGTCGCCACTGAAGTAGCGAGACGGAAGTGACCGGAATCTTGAATGCGGCCCTTGTAGCTGTGCAGCCTGTTCCGGTGAGGATGTTGTGCAGCTGGGCTCGCCAGATGAATGGTGGTTGATGTGTGGAAGGTGTGGAGGCCACGTGGCGAAGGCTTTGTCACCTACTAGGCCCTGTAGAGTTGGCCAAAAGAAGAAGAATTTGCCAAAAAGGAAAAAAGGGGTCCTGGGGACAAACCATCTCATTAGTTTTTCCTGCTGGAATTCTTTCGATCTTGCTTGGGTACTTACGGATTTCCGACCCCTTCTCCGTTATCTCGATTTTGCAGAACGTGGCTGCGACCCGGACGAGCGCTTGGCTTTAGTATTCTGAGGGGAAAAGGAACTTTTAGTTTCCTCCCACATTCTACTTTTGGAGAGACTTACCGGAGACTGTGTGGTCGTTTGGCCTTTCTATTGACCCGTCTCGTTGTCCTGAGCTACTAGCCTAGCCGCTTTTGGTCGGATTTCCAGCCGGGATGCCTGTTGGAGCAAGATTCTCCTTAATAAGCTGTTTGCTGTGATTCTTTTTTCACTCGCTTACCTCTTGACTCCGTGGAGCACCGAGTTCCCCTTTTTGGGACTTTGAAGACGGCCCACACTTTTAACTGGCCACTTTTTAAATTTATTGCGAAAACTCTTCGCGCAGCGTCCACCACCTTTTTCACCGGAACTTTGAATGACGTCTTGTCAAACTTTTCCGTTGAGATTGCTGCCAACTTTTTCATATCAAAAAGGCAAAACAATGTCCAGTCGGAAATTCCATCCGAATATAGTCCGATTCCGTAAGATTTCGGCTCGTCGAGCAGATACTTCCGATGATTGTTTTTCCAGTCAGGGATTTTTCCTGCTTATCCGATGCACGCTAATAAAATGTTGAGGAAGGATGGGTTCTTATTGAAAAAATGTTGCCAGATCGCTAGAATCGTATCAAATTAACAGATTTGTTGTTACAGAAAAAGTCAAATGCAACACAACATTGCTGCTTTGGTAGAATTTTTCATGGATCATGACAAGGATCCATGAAAAATTCATAATCACGCCACTAGGAGTTCGAAGGAGATATGCAAATCGACGGCTGTGCCGAGAAAACCTCGCACTTATGTCACCCTGCAGTGGTGAGTTTCTTCAAAACTAAAGACGAATCAATAAACTAGATCTCTACGCCAACGAATCTTGGCAGAATCCAACAAAAATTTAAGCCAACAAGTTATGGCAAATGTGTCGATAATTACCAGTATATCTGGCAGAAAGAAACTCCTTCGAATCCTTCCAACAATTCACTTAATAACATCCACCTCAGCAGCATACAAAAATCCAAAATCAAATGGTTATTGATAGAGATAATAACCTAGATCTTACAAATAGAACTTAACAAACGAAATTTAGGTGGGAACTTAACTGGTTTATACTAAAAGCAACAGAAGTTTAAGGAAAAGAGGGATTTAATCCTCTTAATTACCAAGGGCCCGGAATGGAGGTTATACCGCGCCTCCAGATCGCGTTCCTTTTGATATTTCCTTGGCAACCCCCTTGACAACTGTGCATGATCCATTATGTATCATTTTGTGAGGTTGGTGATTTGTGGTCAAGTCTGAATCGGACAGTTGAACTGTCGACACCATTTCAGGCGAGGGTAATTTGTGGTTCCGCTGCGCGTATTTTGGGGTGTGGACCGTGGTAGATGGTGATCTCATAGCTTGTGGTCTTGACAAAGTTGGTAGATAGCTTTTGAGAATTTCGTCTAGATCGGGAAGTCGTAATGGGAAGTTGACATGGTTGGTTGAAGATGTTCTTGATCGGGAAGTCTTAATCGGGAGTTGACATGGTTGGTTGAAGATAGTCTTGATCGGGAAGTCTTAATCGGGAGTTGTCATGGTTGATTGAAGATGGTCTTGATCTGGTAGTCTTGATCTGGTAGTCTTGATCGGGTAGTCTTGATCGGGTAGTCTTGATCGGGTAGTCTTAATCGGGAGGTCTTAATCGGGAGTTCCTTGTGGATGAACTTGTTCGGTTTTCTTATTTCTGGGAAGCCTGGTCAGCTATGGTCCTCCGGACTAGGAGAAAGTCAGCAGGAATCTTGCAACCTCTTTCAAGCTACCCTGGGCGTTGTCCTGATTCGTCCTGTTGATACTGTGCTGAATAAGCAGGGTTCGTGTTAGCGGGACAAAATCGGATATTGCTGCTGCTGCGAATGAGCTCCCTCAGACGGGCCCATCTTTCGGAGTCGTCGAGCAAAGCAGATGGTTGTGGTGCTGACGATGAACGTGTTTTTCGCATCGGCGATGCTTTTGTTGGCAACCTTGGGTAGCGGACATAGCTAGACTTGTTACTGTACTCACGAGGAGGTAGATAAGAGATATTGCTCACTGCGTTTTCCAGATGCACGATTTTTCCCGATCGGCCTAACGGTATTTCCTGCGCTGTTGCGCTTGGTTGACAGGCTTTGGCTGTGGTCATAGCTGAAGGGTTTTTGTATTGATTCGGAGATTTTTGGGGTTGGTGGATGATCTCCTGTTTGTGGTAGTAACGACTGGCGTGTTTTGACCTCGTTAGGCTCTTGTTGACTACCTTGGGTAGCGGTCATAGCTGGATTATGGGCGTGTGGCTTTTGACAGTTAGCGAGAGAGAGTCGATATGGTAGTAGCGGCCGTCATGATGTCTACTCCTCACAACTTCTTCGCTTAACTGTATTCTATGGTGCTGAATCCTCTTCTTGATGTCCTGACAATCCTTTCAATTGCAGCGACGTGGTGTTTGGAGCTGCTGTACTTGACTTTCCGAACATTCCAATATCCCGAACCTGGATGGGTTCTCTGCGATGGTGTGTAGCGCCTGGCTACGGTGGCTCACCAGTACTACTATCCCCAGCGCTGCTACGCTGCTTCAGATGACAGGATTGCATTCTGGACAATGAGTGGCGGCAATCCCACGCAAGGTTGCCAGCCCTCTCCAAATTCTGACGAACTACCTGGCAGAGTTCTCAGAGTCCATTCAGCCGACGCTGGTCCCGCGCAAGGCCGTTGTCTCCTTCATACACGCCTGTTTAGTTGTGTTCGTCGGTGTCCTAGCGACGAATTTGCATCAGCTGTGCTCCATCGAGTTGTTCGAATAGAAGAGTTCTGCATAATTTATTCCGAGTTGTTGGGGGCGAGGTTTCAAAGATGATGTTGGTCCTTCAGCCTTCTCCATTTCGTGTTTTGTGCTCCGAGTGAGCTTGTGGTCAGCGTTGTTGCTTACATAGCTTGAATACTAATCAGGTTTGATGTCCTTCGCATGGTAGCGCCCACGCTTTCCTGTGACGACATCCTCTAGAACATACAAATTCGCTCCCAGTTTCTCCTTCACGATGGCAGCGATGAACTTCGGATCCAGCTTCTTGTTTATGTGGTCCGCCTTCGACGATAGTACAAACGAACGACGCCATACTAGCTCGCCCGGTTGGAACGAGACCGTGCGCTTCCGTAGATCGTAGCGTTCCTTCGTTCTCTCATGGTTCTTCTTGATTCGCTGCTGGATGAACTTGTGAATCCTGTTGATCGTGGATAACCTCATCTCCTGCGCGACCTTTGGATCATCTGACACGTTTAAGTCTTGCTGAGTGTAGAGATCTGTGTGCAGCAAAAGTTCCCGACCGAAGTTGGCGAAGTGTGGGCTGACCCCGGTGGATTCGTGCTTCGCACTGTTAATAGCGGCGGTAATGGCTGCCAGGTTCTTGTCCCATTCGCGGTGATCTTCTTCCAGCAAAGAACGAATACATGTAATGAGAACTCTGTTCACCCGCTCGGCGTTGTTGACCTGCGGTGCGTAGAATGCTGTCTTCATATGGATGATGTTGTGACGGCTAAGCAGCGCTCGAAAGACTTGTGACTCGAACTGCTTCCCGTTATCTGATAGTACTATCCTCGGCCTGGAGAATTTCAGGAAAACCTTTTCCTCGAGAAACTCGACCATCTTGGTTGAATCGGCTGCCCGCATCGGGTGGGCAATGACGTATTTGGTGACCCAGTCGACGATGACCAGAAGAACTGTGTTGCCCTTCTTGGATCTGGTGAGCGGTCCGACGAAGTCGATGGATATTAACTCCCATGGTACCCTTGCTGGCTTGAGTTTCCCCATCTGAGGCATCATTTGTTTGTTGGGAGCTTTGCTGGCTTTGCACGTAGCGCAAGCCTTCACGTAACGAGCGACTAGGTCCTGCATCTTCGGCCAATAATAGTGTTGTTGAAGTTTGTGCCATGTTTTGTAGAAACCTAAGTGCGCGGCTGAAGGCGAATCGTGAAAACGACGGATCAATTCTGCTCGCTCTTCCTCTGGAACGACCTTCTTCCATCGATGACTGATAACGCCCGTCTCGTCTTTGACCTGGCAATTTTTGTAGAGTTCTTCATTCGCTATTCGGAAGTCCGGATATTTTCCGCCTTGATTCTGCACCTGCCTGATGAGGTTTCTGTACCACGGATCGTGTACCTGCGTGATTGAGAAGACCAATGAACAAACTATCCTGGACAGTGCGTCTGGAACGATATTACAGCTGCCTTTCCTGTATCGTATCTCAAAATCAAACGCGTTGAGCCTCAACAACCACCTGCTCATGAGGGCCGTTGGATTCTTCAAGGTCTTCAGGTAACTGAGGGCGGAATGGTCACAGTAGACCACAAAACGTACTCCTTCGACGTAGCCACGGAACTTTTCAATTGCTCGTATTACGGCCAGGCATTCCTTTTCAGTTACGGTGTATTTCCTTTCCGCTGAAGAAAGTTTTTGTGAAAAGTAGCAGATTGGGTGCTCGTCACCGTCGATTGTCTGCGTCAACACGGCTCCAATTGCCATATCGCTGGCATCGCAAGAAATAGAAAATGGCTTCGTGTAGTCTGGCATGGCTAAGACTGGAGCTGTTACAAGGGCCGACTTAAGTTTGAGAAAAGCTTCCTCGGCTGCTGTTGTCCAACGAAACTTCGTTTTGGTCTTCGTAAGCTCGGTGATGGGAGCTGCAATACGGGAGAAATCGGAGATGAAACGACGGTACCACCCACACATTCCCAGAAACCGTTGTACTTCCTTCCTGGTTGTTGGTACGGGGAATTTTACAATACACTCTACTTTCTCGTCATCCACCTTCCAACCTCCTTCGCTGAGAATGTATCCCAGATATTTGATTTGCTGCCGACAAAACTTGGACTTTTCGGCCGAGATAGTGAGCTTAGCTCGATGTAGTCTTGCCGCAACTTCTCTAAGAACTGTAATGTGTTCCTCAAACGATTTAGAACATATGATGATGTCGTCCAAATAATGGAAAACGTACGGCTCCATATCCGCAAACAAGTGAGTCATAATCCTCGCCAGTCCTTGGCTGGCTGTGCACAGCCCAAAAGGGACCACTTTGAATTGAAAGTGCCCTCGGGAAGGTACTGTAAATGCCGTCAGTGGCCTTGATTCCTCATGAAGGGGCATTTGCCAAAAGGCATCTTTGAGATCTATCGACGATATGAATGAACAGCCTCCCAGAATGTTGATAATCGATGAAATTTGTGGGATTGGGTAGCCCTCGTTGACCATAATGGAGTTAAGATGCCTTGCATCCAAGCAGACGCGGTAACTCCCGTTTTTCTTCTTGACTGCCACAAGAGGGTTGTTCCACGGCGAAAAAACTGCCTCCTCGATCACATCCAACGAGATCATTCTGTCTACTTCGCGGTTGACCTCCTCCAGGACATATTGGGACATTGGGTAATATCGCTGCTTCCGTGGCATGGCTTTGCCCACATCTATACGGTGTTCATAAAGCTCCGTTCTTCCCAATTTCCCTTCCTCGGCTTTCGGAAATAGCTTGATTGTCTCATTCAGTATCTGGCGTTGTTCTACCGATAGTTCCTTCATCGGTTCTGCTTCAAGTTCTTGCTCAGTAATCATTGAACAGCATACTGCTTTGACTCCGAACGTTTGCCAAAAGTTCATGCCCATGATGGCGCAGTCTGGCAGACTCGGCACAAGAAGGACTGGTAATATTTCATTTCGATTGTTATATGATATCGGTAGACGAGTGAAGTGGTTTATTTTGTGTGGTGTTCCATCCGCTGTTTTGATCCCACCGTTCAGTGCTTCTTTTCGTAGTCCAAGCTCTTCCACAATCTGTGCTTTACTGCCCCCTAACAAGGAACAGTTTGCACCACTGTCCAACAAAGCTGTAACTTTCTTTCCAAGAACGTCCAGAACGGCGTGTGGACGGTTGTCATGTCCGGGATTGATAATGATAGAGTTGATGTCTTGTAAATCGTGAGGTATTGAAGGTTGATAGCTGTGTTGCGAAGAATCTGGCCCTCCATCTACCACCTCCTCGCTGCGGCGTTTTCCGCTTCACTGTTACAAACAAGACAGCTGCGTAACGTGTAACCTTTTCGACCGCATCTGTAGCAAAAGAGAATTGCCTGTGCCTTCGTGCAATCCGGAAACCTATGCCCCTCCTCATCGCAGTTCCAGCAAAGCGCTGGACGGTACGCTGCATGCTGAACAGGATCTAGATCGTACATATTGCTGCCTGCTTGCTGAAGCTGCTGGTTCTGGAGCTGTGGTTGATAGTGCTGTTGGAATTGCCGTTGAGGCTGCTGTTGTTGAAGCTGTTGCTGTTGAGGCTGCTGCTGTTGTTGAAGCTGCTGCTGTTGAGGCTGCTGTCGCGGAGCCCCTTTAGCTTGCTGTTGCAACGGATGTTGTATTCGATAGTTCTCCGCTTGACTGCCTTGCCGATTCACCAAATTGTTCTGAGCTGCCGAAATTGTAGGCGGTTGCTGACGCTGTTCCGGTCGTTGTTGAGAGTGTTGCTGCTGTGGTCCTGTATTGAAACGATTCGATCTGCGCTCCAGTTGAAGCTTCATGGCACAAACTTGCTCGTACAGCTGGTTGAAGTCTCCTTGCAAACCGTTTGCATCTTCTGGATCCACTAGATCTGCTTCAGTTTGGATAGCTGACGTTGAAGCCGCACCTTGCTGGACCTCGTTCTCCACCGCATGTACTCTGTTGAAGCGTGGCTGTTGTATTGGTAGCCGATGCGATGGTGCTGAGTATGATGTGGCTCCGTACAACTGCTCGTCCGCCTCCACTGCTTGCAATCTCCCAAAACGCTGCTGCTGGTGTTGCTGAGATCGACTTGTTGTTGCTGGTGTTGCGAAGTTCGGTTCTAGTAAGCTGTTGTGCGGAATTGGAATCCTGCGCTGCTGGTTCAGTAATAGCCTTGTTTCGTCGAAGTTGCTGCAGACGTTGACCAGGTCCATCAGTGTCTTTGGCTGAGCGGCTGTTACTATTGTTGCATAGTCCATGTTCATATTTTTCTTGACTATGAACAACTTCTCCTCTTCCGTAAGTGGTGGATCGATGAAGCGGAATAGTGTAGAAATGTCACGGAAAAACTTATCGAACGTTTCGTTGGCGCCTTGAAAACGGAAGCTGGCTTCCAACCTCAGGATCTGAGCATACCCGCTAGGCAGGAATTCCCGTCGAATTTCTTGCTTGAATGCTTGCCAGGAATACAGGCGACGTTGGGCAAGTGCTCTTGAGTACCAGTCGAGGGCGTCTTCAAGCAACAGGTGCTTGATAGAAGCCAGAAGTGTCTGATCGTCGATTCCCTCTGATCTGGCAAACGTCTCCACCCGGTCCAAGAAAATGTTGAGGGACGTGGTGTCCTTTTCGCCTCGGAACTTGAAAGGCCAATTGTGAATCGCCTTCTGCATCCGCCTGTCGTAGTTGCTACCAGTTCGGTTTGTAAAGCTGTCGTTCAACTGCTGCTGCCTCCTTTGTCGTTGTTGAATGTCGAACCGCAGTTCGTCCAGAACGTTCACAGCAGCCAGACCAGCCGAACTACCCGACCTCCGGATGATTACTTCCTCCGAGTCCCTCTGTCCTTGTCTGCCTCCTTGGAATGGAAGAGAAGACGGCTCGACATCCGCTTCTTGCATCCGTGCTCGTGCTCCTTCATCATTTCCGGCTGCTTGTGGCCTCGGTGGAATCGTCAACGCATCGCAGGCATCCCTACTGCTACTGTTCTCTGCCTGGATGGTTGGGACACTAGTTGAAAGGCTAGTGTTTTCTGTTTCACTTAGCACCATATTGACTGCACTGTTCACGCACTCTATCTGAGCTAGCAGCGTCTCTACAAGCTCACACACGACCCTACGCGTTTCCTCTAAACTCGCGACCACTGGAATCAGTGATAATCTTTGCCGGTAATGAAGCAATCTCGATTTCGCGCAAGCCATTTGATCGGCGTTTCTATTCTGGGTAGCTAAATCGACCTGATTCCTCAATTCAACAACTGCCCTCTGGCAGACCTCGATGTTCAACTCCGGCGACATTACGTGTTCCGAATTAACATAAATGGTGTCTCTAAGGGTGTCCTCTTGGACAAGGGCTTTTAACTTGACCACCCTAGCTCTTCTAGAGCATGGGGCTAGATTCGTAACATGGCGCAAGGCCAATTCATATTCCATCTCCTCATCATTAAGATGATACAACTCAATTTGTTTATTCATCATCATTTATTTGGATCAAAAACCAGATATTTTCAGTGGACTTACAGATTAAAAATAACAACTTGATACGATACAAAAACTTGAGCAAAAATCAAAATAAGCCTAACAGTTGCTTTCGCAAATCAACTGTTTTAATCATAATAATATCATTTCATATAAATACTAATGAAATTCAAAATTATCGAACAAAATAATGCGGTTCGATTTAGTTGGGCGCCATATGTGACGAAGGCTGATCGTGGTCGGTGCCACAAATAAAAGAATTAAGATTGCGAAATTGCGAGAGATAATTTTGCGTGTATTGGGCAACATTTTTGTAACTCATCCCTCCCATTATCCCCAAAATAGCGTGTACTCACTCTTTTCACAAGCTTCCAATGTGCTTCCTCCTCGGCCTAAATTTCTCTCGCCTCGGGTGCGGCGTTTTGCTGTACACGGATGCGGCGATCGAAGACAGTCGGTTTCGGCGGCTGATCCACCGATTGTTCTTCGCCTGCTGCGGCGATCAGAATTTGGTCCGACTTGACGGTTTTGCCACAGGATTTCTGCCGCTGGCGCGGCGGTCACTGGCGAACGGATTCGGCGCCGGAACCACCAAGATCTCCCGCCTCGGTGCGGCTATCTGCTGTGTACGGACTCGGAACCTGTGCGCCGGATGTTCGCCCCTGATGCGGCGATGGAATTCGGCCCGGATTGTCAGCTGTTCCTCCGTATATTCGGCACCGATGCGGCGCCGCGCTACCAACGAATTCGGCGGCTGCACCACCGAGATTTCGCCACGGGTGCGGCGATCTGCTGCCCTCTGATTCGGCACCTGTCCACCGGGATTCTCGCCACAGATGCGGCGGCTGTGCTGCCGACTATTTGCCCCTGACGCGGCCCACCGGATATTCGCCACTATGCGACGATTGAACGCCCTCGGATTCGGCGGATGTTCGCCCCTGATGAGCCAAGGAACTTCGGTCCGGATCGACCGCGGTACCCCAGGATTCTTTCGCCACTGGTGCGGCGACGACGAGCGAAACTTGTCGGCGGCTGTGCCACCAAATGCTTGCCCCTGCTGCGGCGATAAAACTTGGTCCTGCTCGGCAGCAGTGCCCCAGGATACTTCGCCACCGGTGCGGCGACGAAAGCGAATGAATTTGGCCCTAATTCGTCGGGATTTCTACGCCACCAGTGCGGCGTTAATGTTGGCCCCTGCCGCAGCGACGAAATTCGCTTCGGTTCGGCTGCAATACCGCCGGTATTCTTTCGCCACTAGTGCGGCGACGAAAGCGAACCCGATTGGCTGCTGTCCCACCAGATGATCCTCGTCTCGGATGCGGCGATGAAGAGCGATCCTAATCGCACCGATTCGCCGCGATTTTCCACCGGATCGACGATCGATGGCAGGTGAATTCGGCAATCGTCTCCGGGATTACTCGCCACTGGTGCGGCGACCTGAAGCGCTTAGTTTCGGCGGAGGTTCCACCGGATCTCACGCCACTGGTGCGGCGTTCGGGATTCCTTCAGATTCGGTCGCTGAATTGCCGGACTTCCACCACGGATGCGGTGATCGGATTCGGCAGACTTGGCGGGATTCTTACCTCACGTTCAGCGATCTGCTGCGCTTGGATTCGGCAGGCTGAATAACCGCGATTCCGCCACTTGAGCGGCGAATGAACCCGCTCGAATTCGGCTGCTGTTTCCCGGAATTCGTCGCCACTGAAGTAGCGAGACGGAAGTGACCGGAATCTTGAATGCGGCCCTTGTAGCTGTGCAGCCTGTTCCGGTGAGGATGTTGTGCAGCTGGGCTCGCCAGATGAATGGTGGTTGATGTGTGGAAGGTGTGGAGGCCACGTGGCGAAGGCTTTGTCACCTACTAGGCCCTGTAGAGTTGGCCAAAAGAAGAAGAATTTGCCAAAAAGGAAAAAAGGGGTCCTGGGGACAAACCATCTCATTAGTTTTTCCTGCTGGAATTCTTTCGATCTTGCTTGGGTACTTACGGATTTCCGACCCCTTCTCCGTTATCTCGATTTTGCAGAACGTGGCTGCGACCCGGACGAGCGCTTGGCTTTAGTATTCTGAGGGGAAAAGGAACTTTTAGTTTCCTCCCACATTCTACTTTTGGAGAGACTTACCGGAGACTGTGTGGTCGTTTGGCCTTTCTATTGACCCGTCTCGTTGTCCTGAGCTACTAGCCTAGCCGCTTTTGGTCGGATTTCCAGCCGGGATGCCTGTTGGAGCAAGATTCTCCTTAATAAGCTGTTTGCTGTGATTCTTTTTTCACTCGCTTACCTCTTGACTCCGTGGAGCACCGAGTTCCCCTTTTTGGGACTTTGAAGACGGCCCACACTTTTAACTGGCCACTTTTTAAATTTATTGCGAAAACTCTTCGCGCAGCGTCCACCACCTTTTTCACCGGAACTTTGAATGACGTCTTGTCAAACTTTTCCGTTGAGATTGCTGCCAACTTTTTCATATCAAAAAGGCAAAACAATGTCCAGTCGGAAATTCCATCCGAATATAGTCCGATTCCGTAAGATTTCGGCTCGTCGAGCAGATACTTCCGATGATTGTTTTTCCAGTCAGGGATTTTTCCTGCTTATCCGATGCACGCTAATAAAATGTTGAGGAAGGATGGGTTCTTATTGAAAAAATGTTGCCAGATCGCTAGAATCGTATCAAATTAACAGATTTGTTGTTACAGAAAAAGTCAAATGCAACACAGTTTATTAGCAAATTGGATTTTAATAACAATATTTTTGCACTCAGTTCTCTCTGATCGAACCAAAATGTTAAAAATCTGCCATGCTATATAATTTGACTGGGCGATTTGTTCTAAACTTAGGAGCCTACTATTAGGCGCTTTATAGGCAGCATTGCATTTTTCGAGCCATATAAATTTCCCACTTTCTAAATGAGAAATATTTTAGATTTTAATTTACCGGTTGTGTTCTAAACGATGATAAGCATCGAAAATAAGCTTCTTTTATCATTAAAAGTTAAAAGTCCTATCAATCCATAAGGAGAAATGGTAAACAAAATTCAAACGACTCAGTTCAGTCTGGCTGAACGAAAATTTATACAAATGCTGACGATCCGCTACATGAAATTTCATTAGAATAATCTTTTTTTCAGTTCTTACAGAGCCGAAGAAATGTTTTAAATCGGAAAACCGAACAAACTGCTGAATGATTCGCACAAAACAAACTTTCTTAAGCAAAAAGTTTTTTTTAATGTGACTCTCAATTCACATTGGCGCAGCGCATTTTTGCCAATTCCACTGTCTGCATAATTTTTTCAATAAAATTTAAAAAAAAATGAAAAAATGTCCTGATTTTCACAGAGTAGATACTTTACCACGGTTTGGCATCCGCTGCAAAAGATAATTTTTTTTTTCGTTTTGGCTTTCAGTACGGTTTGGTTAAACCCCGACCAAATGGTGTACTATCCCCAACATTTTGCTGAGTCAGTTGGAGAAAATGGAAGAAGTAAGCATTTGAGCGGTTTGAATATCGGTTCGGAAGTATGGAGAGAAAAGCAGCTTCGTAGTCCAAAAAAATCTGGGCGGAACCGGATCCGGTGGACAAAATTTTGGACCGGAAAGTCATGCGTGCATAATAAAAAAATGATCCCATTCAATCGAAGGCCAATGATAGAAGTTTTAAACAAAGACTGATAATAAGCTTCAGCACAGACTGATTTTCGATAACTTTGACCACTTTTTTCAGTCTTTTGCAAAGTTTTGGATAAAATTTGCAGGTTTCACATGTTTTCTCAAAAAAGATTTAGGATGGGCCCAAAAAATTTCAATCGGTCTCGCTTTAGGACAACTTGGAGGAATCATCACATTGGGAACGATCTGGACTTTGTTGGAATGGTACCGATCCATCGTGTCCTTTGAGTAGCGAATCAAATTCGGCCAAAACAGCACTCTCGGGCGTAAACAGTTGTATTTATTGTGTCAGTGTTCACGAACGGTTCGCAATGCATGACACACTTACATTTGTCTTGCCAAACCATTGCCTTTTTCCGAATTTTACACGGTAAAAATTGATGTCTCCGTCTCTTCAATACTTTGGCCATCACGAATAGTGTAATACTGGTCACACGGAAGGGTTTTGTACAATCTTTTATACTCCGTAGAAATATTTTGCATTCTTTTATACTCAGTAGAGTTTGCAATTCTATTTTTTGTTTCTTCGTGTATTACATTTTTCGTCGTGAGTCTGTTCAATTTACATCCGTGGATTTACAAAATTAGATAGTTGGAGGCAGCGGAATTCGATACCCGATCTTCTGATTATGAACCAAACATGCTAGCCATTAGGCTAAACGACCGCCCCTAACTGCTTTTTTAAGCTATTTTTTATCATTTTTAGTCTTTGGTTTGTATTTGTTTTTTTTTTTTAATTTTATGAAATTTTTATTTTTTTTTGTCATTTTTGAGTAGGTATTTTATACAATTTTTTCAATTTTGTTTTTGTTTTTGTATTTTATCACCATTAGAGAACGTAAAATCATATTTTTGGTGTTTGTCTAAATAATATTGGTCCTATTATAGCGAAAACTATAAGGTAATGTTGTGCCAAAATCGAATATTTTCGGGGTCTTTAGTACCCAAACCATTATCCTTTAGTGTCAGTTTGCTTTGTTGTGGGCATTAGTACTCTCAACAATAAATCGGAACTTCTTCCAAACAATTAAAGTCTGCGCATCTCAAGATGAGTAATCCATTTTTACATATTTTTTTTTTTTCAAAAATCAGGGACTGGTGAAAAAAAAATCAGGATACATAAAAGTAACGGAAATTTCGCTCAAAGTGATGACCTTTTTTTTTGTTCGTCGTCCCATACTTTCACTTCAGCAATGCTAAGTATCTAATGCAGTTGCTTACTACCCATTCGCAAAAATCAGGCTTCGCGTCGAAAAATCAGGCACATTGGCATCCCTGCCACTGTGGCATCTTGATATAAGTTGTCTTAATAACTCCACCAAATTACAGACACTTCTATACAGACGCTTCAAAAACTGAGACTTCTTGCGGCATTGGAATACATAGTCCACAAGAGAATGTTATGATCAGCATGAAACTTAGCGAACACTGCACCATCATGACAGCGGAAATGATGGCTATATGGCTTGCACTCAAGGAAATAGAAAACTTGCCCCGGCTTCCGACAGTAATTTTAACTGACTCTCAGTCTGCATGCTGGTTTCTTGAGTCCCTAAAAGGAAAAAAAGGAATTAGAACAGCTAACATTTGAAATACAGGATGGATTAAATAGAACAGGAACTGTTTTACAATGGATCCCTGCCCATGTGGGGATCAGCGGCAACGAGCAAGCGGACACTCTTGCCAAGGAAGGAACCATAAGTGATGCTATCCTCACGAACAAATTATTGTGGCATGATTTGCACCTTAACCTTAAGGAAGCACTGCAAGCCGATGTGAATTCTTGGTACCAACGTCTTGCTAACGAAGAAAAAAAAGGAATGAAATTTTACCAATTTGCTGATAAGTTTCCTGACAAACCATGGTTCTGGACCAAAAACTTTGATGGTGTAGACTGTAGAAACAAGAATGATGAACAGAATATTAGCTGAACATGACTTTTCCTAAGCTAAGATCCTTTTGCTAAGATGCAGATAGTAGAATTTGAAAACTGCGAACTGTGCAGTGTAATTGATACAACTCAACATGCACTGCTGAAATACAATCACATCAGAAACCATTTCGATTGTGAAAATTTCCAAGATTTGAAGGCACTAATTGGCAACTTTGATGATGACAGAATAAAACAAGTCATTCGTTTTATCCGGATGGCCAAATTACAACCATAACGACCAACCATTACAATAAAGTCACTGGCGAATATGAGTATTTGACACTCAAGTCAAAACCAACAAAACCCAACAATAACTCCACCAACGATGATGGGCAATCGCTAACCCCACTGATCTTTGAAGAATCTAATCAGTAATCAGGTCAGCTGTGCGGCAGTCTCGATTGGGACCACAATAGGGTCCACGTAAATAGTCATTGATGCATGGTCTGATTCGCGATAATCTGGATTGACAGGCGCTCAGCTCTGTACACATTTGTGAAAACAAAGCCTATTCTAGTACTGCGAGATACCGTTATTGTGTCTGCAGTGAAAATTTGTTTTACGGATTTCGACCACTTCAACGAATACAAGGATCGATTACCGAAATCTGCGAATTTTCAGTATTTCCTGCGGAATTATACGGATTATCGAAAATGCTACGTTGGTTCGAACCTATGATAAAAATCATCTTGATCTTAACTGGAGTTGCATCAGAGAATCAGCTCTCTAGCCGTCTCGAAGATGATTTGAAATTTAGTGTTCTCAAAATACGCAATATTGCTTTTTATGCGTTTTCAATCGTGTAGAAAAAACGTAGATTTTTCTTTAAAAATACGGTTTAAAGTTAAAAATGTAACCAACTAAGCTTGGAATTGTCACTTCTTGGATCAGTCCTCTCCACTGAAATTTAATTCAGCTTTTATACTTAGTTTGAGCATCCCAAGCTTACCCCCCATGCTAGCTCCAACCAAGGGTATCCTTCAGCACTATCAGTAGATCCATCTCTCCACAACCAGTCGCTGGGGCCGGAGAAGCCGGAGCAACTATTCTCCATGAAACGTGGCTTAGTAACTCCGTTGCCAGTTTCTCGAGTTTGATATGTAGGCAAATGAAATCAACTGAGCAGCCACTCTCAGCTCAGCCAAACCGGTCAGATCGAACGACGAACTGAAAGCGCGTTCCGTTCCATCCAAGTTTTCAATTTCTCACGTGTGTGACTGTTTACTTGTTTTTGTTTGTTGGGACTTCTCGCGTTCGTTCGCTCATTTCCTCCGTTGTGAGCTGGTGGAATTTTTGTTGTTCCTCCGTTCCGTCTGTTCCGCGGACGGGACGGACCGGTTCTCGAGAATCAAACATCTAGAGTAGAGCAGCAGTGCTGTTTCAGCAGCCATTCCGTGCGGGCAGCTAATCGTCGGCGGCAACGTGGCTTTAGGTATTTTGGTTTTCTACTACATCACCTCGTGTTCTTCGTATTCATTCTTGGGGCAACAGCAAGGACTGTTGTCGGGGTGCGGGGATCCGGTTTTTGTTTCGGAATCATACGGTTTTGAATGGGAATAACGATTCCGCAGGGATTCGATCGCGGCCCCGTGTCGAGGAATTCTGAAGTGTTGTGACTAATATCCGGTGACCGTCTCTGGATGGATTGCTTAATAACTTGCAGCAGCGATTCTGTAATCGCTCTCACTCCTGTAGCCGTCTAGCTTAGAAGCGTGTGTGCGGAGTTTCTTTTAAGTGCAATAGATAATCGGTCAGTGGTCATTTGTGTACCGAAATTGCTGTGTAGCCAGCGTATTCTTCAAGCTGTGGTGGTATAGCAGCGTTCAACTTGCCGCCGCTTGCCGTCATCATCATGTGATGTATTAATAGAAATTCTCGGTTCTTTCCCTCTTGTTGGTACAAAGTACGTGCCACAGCACAGCTGCAAAGAGCAAGAAAATTGGATAGTGTGTTCCTTATTAGAATGGGACGCTAAAGCGAGTTTTTTTTTCTAGAAGGGTTGCAAGCCCCAGTGTGTATATGTTTACGCAAAGCAATTCGATGGAAGTGTAAATGTTCCACACTGAATTGGGACAACGTCGTTGTTTTGGAATTAACACAGCATTAGCTTCATTGACGCGAATAGTTTCGCCCTGAGGTCGTGTCAATGGTGTACTCAGATCGCTAGGGGGTCCCACACAATTGGCGATCCTTACACTATTCGGAGAGGGTGCAAAATAATCATCTGTAACCAAGTGAAAAGAATGTGTGTATTTTAAGAAACCATCGCATCGCATCATCGATGATGTTTGAACGAATCTCAGCAGGAACAAATCGGCAGAAGAAGAATCGAGAAAAAAACAGCCTTTCGTTTGTTGGAAAACGCGAGAAATCGTTCAACTGCAAGCGCAAGTGCGTCGGTTGGCTGCTGCCGGTCTCTGTTTTCCACCAAATAAATATCCGTAGTCGAGTGTGATGTACCCAGTAGTGTTTGGTTGCAGTATTTTCTTGTTGTGTAACTCGGATGGGGGAGGCGAAAGTTAGAAAAAAATTTCTCGTCCCTGCAAGAAAAAAAAAAACACCAGAAAAACGAAGCATCCAGTTACATCTTTGCATCTCTCAGTATCCCTGAAGGAAGGAGCACAAACTACTATCTATCGCTCGCCGAAGCAAACGCATCGGATTGGATGCTGCTGGTGCAGAGCGAATTGTGCTGCAGTTTTTCGAATGCGAATGTTGTTGCTTCCAATAAAACCAGCGGCTGATTTCAAGGACATGCTCGCTCACACATACACGCAGGGTTACTAATGCGGATCTGCTCAGCGTGTTGGTGCTGCAGAATGTGTGTGCGAATTTCATACTTACATATCTACCACCCAACCCACCCATAAACACATCCGGATTAACTAGGTGTTTCAATAAAAATCGGACTAACGGTGTTGGCAGTGTGAACCGAAAATAATATGTGTTACAGAAGCAAACAGCTGATATCAGTTTGAGCAACCGTAGTAAATCAAAATCTCTATGATAGAAGAATGAGTGGTAGTTGTGAGGGCACTTCTTTTTTATTGATAGTATTTTTGTCATTTTTTTCCTTGTTTTTTTAAGTATTTCAAAAATGTTTTCATCTGAAAACAGTATTTGTTTATTTCTTAAACAAATGCACCAACATTACAACAACAGTAACGATGTGTTTACTCAACAAAATAACAAGCTACATACTTTCAATCAAAATATGATGTATGTTCGTTTTATGATGCTGATGTTTCCTCCTCTATAGTGTTGTTATCACCGATAAACTGATATGGAGCCGAGAGAAACTTATATCACTTTAAGGCCATGTGAGTGTGAGCTGCAGCTTCAATAAAATATAAACTAAGCTTGAGTAAACAATGCGAGATAATCATGTATGTTGTTGACGATAGCATTTTTTAACCGAAACCACCTTATGTTAACAGCTAAAGTTGTGGATCTTCGATTGAAAACTTTAGAATAGATATAACACTGGAAACTACTTAGATACTACCTTACCATGTTCAAGTAATTGATACTTCTACGTATAACTGTTTGATTTTACAACTTGATGATTCCTTGACTTTTTCCGTTTTTCCGGATAAATCCTTAAATCAGTTTCATAATTTATATTTTTGTTTCAGCCCAGAAGGTTTGTTGAAAGAGATATCCATGTCAGTGAAACTCGTTTTAGAGCCCTAGCAGAGGAATTAGCTTTCTCTAAAAAGTTATCGAACTGAAATCAGTTCTATTAACACATTGCGGACCAATTACGAGATATCTCGTATTTTAGATCGCTGCAAGTGTGCTACACTTAAATGTAATAAATTTGACAATGAAACTATTTTCGATAATATTGAACACAACACTTTCGGTATCTCGACAATGCAAAATTTATGAAATTTGTTTCAGTTATATTTCTACACAATGCCGAATTTCAGTGTTTTAGATTTTTGTGCGGTGCTTGACGTGTTTATTGAAAAATGTACACCGTGAGAGTTTTGGTTTTCAGATATATGTATTAAATATTACTTATTCGATATTCAGTGAAGAAAATTACCAATTTCACTGTTTGGATTTGAGCAAGTAGTAAACTAAATCAGTTCGGATTTAAATTATTCATTTTTCGACAATTTTCAGTGTCATAAATTCTGTAGAAACGAGATAAACACTCGCTGCAACGCCTGTTACATTTTTTCTCTGAAAGATTTTTTTTGTTTTTATTTGAATTGAGATACATTCATTTTATGAAAATAAGACTCTTGAGACTTTTTTCAATTCAAATCGCAATACATATGTATCTTTGAAATTAGGTTATAACTATTATCAAAATTTTACTGAATGATTTTTCAAAAAATAGCTAGCTTGTATCCAGTTTTTGGACAATTCTTTTGATAGGATCAAAAGCTATGTGAAATCTAAAATGTCTCTAGAATACGATCGTCAGAATTTTTCCCGGACGCATCTAGACTGGACAAATCCGGGAAATTTTATTAAAAAACCTGGCAAAATAGGGGCATTTAATTCAACATTTTCAATCGAAAATCCGAAATATCCGTTCAAATTTGGTCAAAATCGCGGAAATATTTCTTTTTTTAAATCAAGAAAACATTTGAAATATTTTTTTTATCAAAATACATCAGCAGTTTATTAGTCGTATTTTAAGCTCTCTAAAAACCATTTGGTTGCTGAAGCTATCTATGTTCATATTTTTCAATTCTTGCGTTCTCAGTTTAGCATATGCTTAATATAAGAATTCACCTGTGAAATTCAATGATTTTGAATTATGAAGAAGCTTAGCTTTCGATTAAAAGCAACTCAAAAGAAATCAGTGAATGAACAAAGTTCTAAATTAAACCTTTTCGGAAATCTATTTCATATTTTTGTTACATTTTATGAAATTTCAATTGTTTTTTAAGCTGTCAAAAACTAGCTCCGAAAATTGACCTAATAATCTATTTTTCAACACACATCTTCCTGTGTATACTGTTTCCATGGTTTAAAGTACACATGCCGTGAAGTAGACAAGCAATTCCAATATTTTTTTTCCTGTATAAACAAAGGAGGTGGAAATGTTCTTGTCGAAAACAAAAACTTTTGGTGTCGAAAATTAAAAAAACGACTTTAATGTCGAAAACTAAACTAGACTATCGAGAGATTTTAGTAAAAACATAATTAAAAATTTTGTTTTGAGACTTTTGATCAAAAAAGGTAGAGAACAGAGATAAAATTTGATTCATAGAACCAATCATATTTCAGATGAAAAACTTTAGTCAAATCATTTGTTTATATGGTTTTTCTGACAAAACAAGCAAAAATTGTCGAAAACTAGGTATTTCACCTTATTATTTAAATAAAGCTTTCTCAAATCGTTTTTAGATGCAATATTAAAAATTTGAATTTGAATTTATCTTGTTAAATTTTGTGTCAAATAACTGGGCAAGTCTAGGTTAATCCGGAAAATCTGGCAAGCTTACTCTAGAATACTCGACGGTTTTTTGCATTAAAGGGTTTGAAAATTAACATTTTAGTGTCAATTAACAATTGAAAATATAGTTTAAAAATATAGCAGATGTTGACCAAACGAGTTACTAACTAAGATTTTCTTTCGTTGGCCTCTTCTTTTGAACTATCAAATAACTTATTTATTGACATTTTTCAGAATGGGGGTAGGCTTAATAAGTAATTTATTATCAATAACTTTACGGATCGTATATTGAACTAAATATATATAAATTTGCAGTCCAAAAATTTAACCATAGATTTATAAGATAAAGAAATGGGTTTCTTAACTAATTTTCATTGTCAATCGCACCTCTTTTAAAACTGGCCTGGTGACTCAACTTCAATGAAAACTGGAGGACGATAATATTTTACTTGATTGTCTTAAATTTTTGGAAGATGCAGTTTTTATTGTTCACGATATAACTTGTAAGCAGTCAAGAAAAATTCAAGACTCATGGTTTTACAATAGTTTTATAACTATTATGTTATGCTATGTGAAGTGCATTTTGAGTTGACAATTATGATTATTTTCTTTTTATAATCATCAAACCATTGCAATCTCTAACCCTAATTTTTTAAAAATAATTATTGTCTTGCCCTGAAGGTTTTATAAAAGCTATTTTTTTCAAATAAATGTTAAGTAAAAACATATTTTAATCGCTTAACATACATATCAAAAGTATGCATAAAAATTATCTTATTTAATCATCGACAACACATTATTAGTAACTTAATAAACAAATTTTTATTCTCGTAATCGTTTTGAGAAAAAAGGATGAAATTTAACTTTGTGACTCACATCGAAACTTAGGAAGAATATTTTGAAAAGTTATAACATGCATAATCATCAGTGAAGTTTTTTCCCTGATTTTTGTTGATTAATTGCCCGGATTTTTGGTCAACAATAAAATAAAATAGCCAGTTTTTTCCGGTCCGGATAGGTGCTGAAAAAATTCTTAATTCTTAAGTAAAACTGATCCTATTTTTATAAAAAAGATCTTATTGCGCTTCAGTATAAAAAAGTTTAGTTCTGTTAGAAATGGGAAACTTTCTTTTGTGAATAGCTCGTTTACTAGTTATCGGACATTTAAAACTTTGACAACATTTTACTGCCTGTAAAAAGCACTATTCGACCTATTTTTGTTAAAATTTTAAATTTACGTATTTTTGAGATATTTACGATGTAAGAAAAAACAAAACAAAAATTTGAACAGTTTCCTTCAAAATTCGTCATTATCAAATTGATAGCTGACAAAACCTTTGATTATTCAAAGAATCACTGTGTGTTAGAGGTGAAAAGTATGCAAACACTGTCAAAAATGTCCACAAAGTTCAAATCAAGCATTGGAGTGAAGTACATGATCGGCAACTACGGTTGAGGGTCATCAAGAAAGTCAAGTCTCATACCAGCATTTTTAATTTTTATAAGCGAAAAACTACGTGTAGATCGCTTAGATGTCCAAAATTTTTTCTCCGATAAGCTGAAAGTGTTTCCTAGTTATGAGTCATTCAAACCTTACCTCAAATAACAATTGTTTTGCTAGTTCCAGAGCTCGTAAGCTGAATAGCAGGTACCGAGGCTATGCGACAGATGATTTCTGATGAACGACAAAACTTATGAAAAACCCTATGCCAAACAAATTCCAGCGTATGAATCCTATACCATGTCTGATCGTGGCAAGGTACCTAGCATATTCAAGTATGAATTTGCTGGTTGTTTTGTATAAAATAGAAAGTTTTTTCCAAATTCCGCTCCTGTGGAAAAAAACAACAATTTTCAAAACGAAAACTTTGGCTTTCGCTGATTTTAAAAGCCTTAAATAAGTTATCTTGTATGTACCCTTCACATTTTACAATCCTTACTAGCCAATTATACTTGAAGTTCAATCTCATGATGGTTTTACTTCGTTATTGTCAGATTTTGCCAGCAGAAATTCCATTAAAACGCTTTTGAGTGGCTCAAAAATAATCAAGTTTTATTAATTTCGAAACAGCTGCACCACTAAATTGCCCTCAGTTTCTTTTAAAAGAGAAATAATGGATCAAAAAGTATCAGAAATTGAAGGAGGAGGATGTAACCACCTAAAATACAGATTTGACGAAGCATAAATTTGATAATCTGATCAATATCACGACTGAAAAAAGTGTGTGCCAGCCAATGGGAGGTACTAAGAATAAAGTTGAAATTTTTCTTACAAAAAACGCTAAATATTTTTTTTCAAATTTTTTCACGAATTATCATAAGATTACTTTCATTTCATTCATATAAAGTTTTTATATCAAACGAATGGTTTTTGAGATACACGCATTCGTTACTGTCCCATTTCTAAAAGAACTAAGCTTTATTCATGTGGGGTATATAGGTACTGAAATTCATGTTAAGTTACTTCATCTCATTGGTGTTGAAATTTTTAGAAAAGAATGAAAGTTGAGCCACTTTTATTAAATAACATATATCATATTAGAGAGACTATACATTTAAAAAAAAAAAAATAATCTAGTTACGCATCATTTCCGGCAGCAGTTTCTTGCGTAGTTGAGAGTAACAATTGAATGATTATACGTAGCTAAATTATATTCATACTGGTAAATATTAAATTGCATCATTATTTGAAACAAAATCGATTGTCGTCGCATGAACATTTTGCACATATTCAGATTTTACAGTCTTTAAATACTATAATACTCACTTTTCATATACATATTTCTTGACTATCCCAAGTGTAGGTTTCACTGAAACCTTAATGATGCCTCGTTAAGCCAACGTGATCAGCGCCAAGTTTTGGATTTGTTCCACCTTTATTCGGAAACAATTTACCGAATTTCTTTTCTTGAAACTATCATTTTGGCACTTATCTCCCTCTGATTCTGAGAGCCTCATATTTATTCCTTTGACACCGAACGAAAAATTGATAAACAATATTGATACTTTTTTTTTCAATTTAGAAGTAGTTTAGTAAAAGTTGTTTAAGTTATACAAGTTTTTTGTACTGAGTTTATTCGATTCCCTAGGTTAGTAGACGAGCGGGCCATAACAATCGCAGCGACTCAACAGTTAGAAATAGTTAAATAACAGAAAGAAGATTTATATTGGTGTAATTACAGTTTTCAAAATAATGATACCTTAATGATGCCTATTTTTGCAATGACTGAAAAATTAACACTAAAAATGCGCAAACTATGCCGTTTGTTTATGTATTTGTTTTCAGTTCGATTTTCGATTCAGCCGATTTTTTTATCTCACTTTTCTTCTAAAAAATGAGGGGAGGGAGGATGAAAAATGATCGAAAATTGCGTTACGTATAATTTAAACGCCTCCTTTCTGCCTTTCATGTGTTTTTTTATAATAGAGTTTCCAACAAAAATCGGTGAAAATTTTGAGATGATTTGGTTGATTGCTGACTGAACGCTACGAGCTTTAAATCTGTGTGGAAACAGAATTTTTTACAAATTTATTTGGCCAGTAAATTTCAACTTAATAATGTCCATTCTTAGGGTTCATGTTTCGTTTAATTTGAACTGGAGCTAAATATTTCCTGAAAAAAGCTATATTCATTTAGACATGTCCTTAGGAAAATAAAAACGAACATAAACGCATACAGGATCTCAATGAAACTTGATGTTTTCTCGAAGAGTATCCTTTTACTATACTCTAAGCGTACATCTTTCGAGGATATGATGGCTAGCATCTTACAAATGCTTAAACCACCAACCCACAGTAAGTGTACTATGTATGCCGTGACCAAGATTCGATCCCATCACCGTTGGCTTAGAAGACTTGAAGGCTATCCTCTACACCAGGGGCTGCGGCAAAAAATGTTAGGTTTTGCTTTAGAGTTTAAAAACTACTATGAATAAACAAACGTGTTTCATTTGCAATGAAGCTTCTTACAATATATCATTTTCATCCTACAGTTAACCTGCCAGATTGTCCGGTTCTATCCGGGCTTGCCCGGATATTTGTTATAAAATTCGGGAACAGTCTGGCCCTTTCCGGTTGCCTAAATTTCATTGAGAAATGTCCGGATTTTGCCTGGATTTATTCACTTTATTGAGCATATCAAACAAACAAACAAAAATTGTGTTGTAATTTTTTTTTATTTATGCCTACAAAACTAAATTCTTAAACCAAGTTATGGAAGCCTTAAATACCTACGATTTGAAATCGCTCGATAAATTTTGACGAAATTTTTTTTTCAACTTTTTATATTGTTTTTTTTTAGTAGTTTCTGGGTTTTTGACAAAATCTGCCCTTATTTTGGTCGCCAGTTTTGAAATTACATGCCTGACATTTTAACTTTGACACTCGAGGTATTAGGAAGTTTTTGTTTCTATGGGCTTTCAGGGAGCGTTCACAAAAAAAATAATTATGCAAAATTAAAGATTTTATTAATTCATGTAGAATATATAATTTTTAAGACCCTTGAGTTATCTGTTACAACCATAAAATGGTGAGCTGGTTCGAAAAACTTTTCTTTAAATCAGTAGACTGTAGACTGTTAAAACAATATTTCAGATATTTAAATTAAAACCAATGGAAAGCTAGAATGGTTTCAAAATGTTTTGAGCCCGACTGTCAAACTCAATGACAGATGATATGTTTGCCATCCCCTCGGTTATCAAACGTTTGGTGATTTTTGTAATCCTAGGTACACAAAAATTACTGGTTGTGTAAATGAAATAAGTATTAGACAAGCATAGACTTTTATTTTCGCTTTGATTGTCATAAATTGTTTTCCATTTCTATCAAATCGAACTTAATCTTAAAATTCAGGATTGAAATCCATTCCTACTTACATACTGTATAAGTATAAAACAATGTTTCCAACTGATAGATGAAATTTAATTGTTTTAATTTCATTATCCAAATTGCATCCAAGCTCTTTCTTTGATTAAAGTCCACCAAACAGAAATGCAACCGAACTTTAAAACACCCAAGCAGCTTCGAACAAATCCAAGGCATGAATGTAATAGACGTTTGCCATAAATCGATTGAATTTCATGAGTTTTCACAGCTGCGTTTTGAACCAAAACAATTTGTAGTGGTGTGCACCTCCTATGAATGCCTCCAACATGGCACCAGCTACTATCACTTACTGATGGTTGAATTATTGCCAGGGTTTTGATTACTAACTGTAGACTGAATTGCCCAGCCTTGGCATTGGTCAAGGTGCTGCTATCATCGTTTATACACACATCTAAATGGAAGTCACTGATAGTTGACACCAAAATCCATTGCTGAAGCTCGACTGATTGCTGGTGAAATGACAAACAAATTAGATTGGAAGCTTACAAAATTTTAAAGACAATTTCTGTATTCCGAGGTTTTTTGTATCAAAATAATAGGTTAAAAAGTTAGAAAGAGTTTTCCTGAACTTGCTTGCGATTGAACTTCAGCAGGAAATTTTCATTGCCTGGACGTTAGGGACTGATAAGATACCGAGTTACTCGATTGCTTGCAAATAAATATTAAATTGATTGTGCTTATCGTTTTTCGTGGTTGTTGTTATTATTTGATGTGGGATTTGATCTGTCTTATCATTCGGCTGATTGGCGTCAAACGGTTGTCTACTGGGTAGGTACTCGAATCGTCCATTAACTAACAAGTAGATATTGGTGTACGATGATCAAGTTGTGCAAAAATGGGGTTGACTCTCATACCTTTTTTCTAGTATAGGCAACATTCAACAATAGTACTGGATTGGATTTAAAATTAAAGCCCATAGAATTAAATTGCAAAAGATTTGGATTGTGTTTTTTTTTTTTTTTTCAAAGTTGACCAAACATAACACAATTTGTGGTATCGGATGTTTGCCCTTGTCAAACAACGCTTCAAAAATTCATGGTTTTCTGACATTGGTTTGTTTGACAATGACCGCGGGAATGTTTAACAAATAATACATCTTATTCATTCCTCTTTCTATTCTGTTGGTCTTCCAGTTGCAGTAGAAATGACAGCATAAGCCGAATAATTAGAGATGGTGTTAAATCTCGCGTTTTGGCGTTTCATTTCCAAACCGAAAGAAGCTTAGCTCCAAAGTAAAAATGACGAATGGAGAAATGATACGTTCGTTCGTTTTTTTTTTCATTTTTCCACCATTCTTTCTTAACACCATCATTATCGGGAGCAATTCTCGAAAAAAGGAAAGATGAATTCCGGCTCCTTTCGCATGTTAAGTTATGTGAGAAACCGGAATCGTGGAGAATGTATTATTATTATTGAAGTGTGGTGTGGTGCTGCAGCAGCAAACTTACCGACTTACGTTTGTTCTGTTGATTTTTCTGCCACATTCTGGAAGGTAAACAATCCTGCTCTTAAGACTACGGCGATGCGATGGGAAAGCGAAAGATTATGTTTCCTTTGTTTGTTATGGATTTATTTGCAGCGGAAATCTGGTCCCGCTAAGACGCAGTCAATGTCCTTTAGAGTGTTCGGGAAGTGTCTCACGGTTGTTCCTGAAAACTTTGCTTCTATTCTAGTGATGTTTGCAGTTTTGAAAAATTACAACGCATGTAATGGATTCTAGCAAACAATCAACTCAACTTTTGACTAAACTGAACTGAATTTTATCCGGAACGGCGAAGAAATTGTACTTCGAATGGGAGTTGATCCATGGCAATACTCAAAAACGAATCCATCATGAACTCATTTATGACTTATTATTATGAAGAATCAGTTAAATATGGTTCACGAACGGCTCAAGAATACTTCCTCGGGGACACTGGAACTGTTGTAAGAGGCGACTCTATCCAGAAACCCTAACCCTTCTTCTCCAACGAAGACAAGATTCGACCTTTTGTATATGATTCAACACTAGGGCTCGATCACTGCTTTGCTACCTTGTTAAGCGGAGAAAAATGTAGATATTTAAAATTGTCACTGGTTCGGGGAATCTTCCGTCACGATAACAACTTAACAAGTCTTTTGGGAAAAAGCCAACCGTCATGAAGTTGAACATCCATTGGATGCGCCAGTCTGAATCCGATGCTGGACTTCTTGGTGTCCATGCCAACCTTCTGTCAGGTCACCGAAATTTTTCTCAAGAATGAACCATTTCCCAGAAATTTTGTTTTAGCCAGAAGGACTATTTCCCAGAAAATAGAATATAAAGGGTGATACGGTCAAAATTTGGTCAAGGGAAAACGCGTGTAGATCGGTGAAATCGTTTATTTAAAAAATCAAATTAAATTTCTTTTTCAAGTTTAATTAGTATAAAATTCAGGAAAAATATTCAGTTAGGCTTCCGCTTTTCCAAATTCGATTTGCCGGGCCTTACGTTTAACCCCTGCCATCAGATTTTGTACAGCCATCTTGTCCACCTTCTTCGCCGCAGAAAGCCAGTTTGCCTTGAACTGCTGCTCGTCCTTAGCAGTTTTTTGGTCTTCTTTAGGTTCCACTTGACAATAGCCCAGTATTTCTCAATTGGGCAGAGCTCTGGCTTATTGGGAGGGTTCTTGTCCTTGGGAACCACCTGCACGTTGTTGGCGGCGTACCACTCCATGGCGTTTTTTACGGTAATGGCAAGATGCCAAATCCGGCCAAAACAGTACGGAACAACCGTGTTTCTTCAGGAAAGGTAGTAGACGTTTATTCAAACACTCTTTCACGTAAATTTCTTGGTTGACAGTGGGAGGCTATGAAAATGCTACTTTTCAAGCCACAGGTACAGATGGCTTGCCAAACCAGATATTTCTTCGCGAACTTTGACAGTTTCATGTGCTTGAAAATATCTGCTACCTTTCCCCTTCCTTTTTTCGTATAAAACTAATGTCCCGGAAGCTGCTTCAGAAAAGCTGCTTGTAGTCGGCTTTGACGTAGGTTTCGTCGTCCATTACCACGCTGTCAAACTTCGTTAGCATCGTCGTGAACAGCCTTCGGGATCGCGCTTTGGCCGTCGTATTTTGTTTTTCATCGCGATTTGGAGTCACTACCTTCTTGTAAGTCGATAGTCCGGCTCGTTTTTTGGCTCGATGCACGGTTGTAGACGATACACCCAGTTTATTTGCGGCATCTCGGAGAGAGAGGTTAGGGTTTCGCTTGAAACTACCGGCAACTCTCTTTGTCGTCTCAGCGGCTTCCGGTTTTCGATTTCCCCCCGATCCAGACTTCCTGGCTGTCGACAAACGTTCCCCAAACACTTTAATTACATTTGTAACGGTTGATTTGGCAACTTTTAGCGATTTTGCCAGCTTTGCGTGCGAGTAGCTCGGATTTTCGCGAAGCGCGAGCAAAATTTTGATACGCTGCTCTTCTTCCTTGGACGGCATTTTGACAACTGAAGAGTGAATTCCAAAATCAAAATAGGAGCAACATTCTACACACACACACACCTTCAAAATGAGGGGTGTTCAGGTTTTTTAAATGCAAAATTGAAAAAAACACGTCAAGTTGAAATTGACAAAATTTTGACCGTATCACCCTTTATATGAAGTTTTCTGGTAAACGAGATATAATCATAGATGTGTACTTAAATATTCTTTTTCCGGCATTTTTTAAATGGCATTCTGGTTAATATAGTATTCCGGCTTATGTCAGTCAGATAAATGGTCTTCCGGTAAATGGAATTCCGGTAAACAGTAAACAACCGTCTTGCCCAGCAAACATAAATCGCATTAAAAATGATAACTCAAGTCATTAAAAACGTTACTGCAAATCGTATTTTCAACTAACGCGAGTAAAAGGTCGTAAAAATCGTTATTCGAAGTCGGTTTAAATGGTTTAAAACGGATATGATAAAAAGGACGCCATGTTTGCAGATTTTGAAGACGATTTCGTTCATTTTTTCTCCCGCGTGGATCAAGTGAGAGAACAGCTTTGTTGTTTCTCTCTGCGACCAGCAGTGCAACCAGATTACTTAAAATAAGATAGTGTATTTGCAAGAATTGCCCAATGACAGAAGCAGCAAATATTGTCGCTGGCAACGGATCGCATGCGTTGAGAAAAAAAAATGTGCTCTCTTGCATTCTTTCAGTATGTATGAATATGGTGTCGAATATCGTCCAAATCGTATACTCTTATCGCTTTAGCCAGAAGTTGAAAATATTGATGTATATTGCCTCCACTTTTGTGGGTAAATGCTCTGTTTTCGAGTTTCATACGATCATTCTATAATGTATATGAAACGTATAACAAATTTGTTGAGAAATATACCTACGAAAATGTTTGCTGGGTGTGCGCTTGTTAATTTTACCTCTCTTCTATTAAGAAGAGCGCAGCAGTTTCATAAGATATGCTCTGCCTGCAGTTTCTTTTCGAACCTGCAGACCGCCATTGGTTTGAATTATGGTTATCCTGTTGAGATGTTGTTTTGTTGGACATTTATTTAATTTTCATTTTCGTAGTATTCCGTCTCGAGACATAACTTGACGAACATAATTCCTAAAATTCACTTGGTCCATGGCAACATCCCACATTCGCCAGATCACGCTCCACTTGGTCTAACCACGTCGCTCGTTGCGAACGTGCTCGTCTCGTTCCTAAGCGATTCGTAGATTTTCAAAATTCATAACGTCAAGCTAATATGTTTTCAGAATTTTATGCATCTGAAAAATTTCAAAAATCTCATTTTATGTCACATCTAATTCTTCAGTCTATCGATGCTTGCTTAAGCTTAGATTAAAGTCTGCTTCATTTAATATTGGAACAAATTCTTTTGCTCATTGTGGCGCTCCTAGTGGACGGATTTGGAAACTTTTTTCACCCACGTGTCGGGAAATTCATTACCTTTCACCATGTATTTATGTCATAACACCAAACGATAGCATTTTGTAAACAACCGCCATGGAAGCCGAACGGAGAGATCAAATTGTGCACAGTTTTCTTGAAAATCCATTGTTGTCGGCATCGAAGCTGTGCACAATTTGATCTCTCCGTTCGGCTTCCATGGCGGTTGTTTACAAAATGCTATCGTTTGGTGTTATGACATAAATACATGGTGAAAGGTAATGAATTTCCCGACACGTGGGTGAAAAAAGTTTCCAAATCCGTCCACTAGGAGCGCCACAATGAGCAAAAGAATTTGTTCCAATATTAAATGAAGCAGACTTTACTGGAAAAAAAAATCTGTGGTTTGACCAGTATAAATTTGTAATGATTTGGTTTTCTAGTCTTCATTAAAAATTTGTGACAAAAAATAAAGAAACAGTTCATTTTTACTAGCAGGATCTTTTCAAGGAAAGATACTTTTAAAGTTTCGAAAAAAAAAGTTATAAAAATAAATCAACAGTGATTAACTCTTAATCAAAAATTAACAAAAAATATTCGTTACTGAAACTTTGTTCAAAATGTGTGTTCTTTTGGCAACTCTTGGCTGCAGGCATCACACTTGAAATGTTGAATGTGTTTAAAAACTTAAAGGTTTACTTTTTTTAAATACATACTATTAAATTATAAAACAAACTGGTAAGACATCATGAGCACCACTGACTTTCAGTGTGTGCTACACGGCTAATCCTTATCCAAAACACAAACACTCGAAACCCAAAACTTGTATTTATTACAATAATTTATTTTCTTCCACACAACATTTTAAAAAAAACTAAGCTAGCTTATCATTATCTACTCACGGGCCCGTTTCCTATTGTAATTTATAGAGACAACATCCAAAACACACAAACATACTGCTCCGCTGGTGCGTGACAATGGCGCGGAGCACCTCCGACGTCTGCTTCCGGTAGGATCCGTTTCGGCTTGGCCACGCGACGGCTGATCGGCTCGCAAAACAAACGATTCCAGATCCCAAGCAACGGCCCTATAGAAAAACAAACGTTGGTTCATTGTTTCTCAAGAATTTCCTAGTGCTAATTCTTCACTCACCCAGTGGGGGCCGTCGGTGAAAGTCGGTTAGCACGAATCGTACGTTAACCGTTCCCAACTCCCCCGTGGCAGGATATTGTCACCTTCACCTCTACCGTTGCCTGGGAGTTGGGATCGGTTAACATACGATTCGCGCTAACCGACTTTTATTCGCTCACCTGCAATCAGCTGAAGCGGAGTGGTCCGGTACTTTACAGGCAACAGCTTTTGGATGAACGGATGGCACGAACCTGGAGCTAAACCAAACTTTGCCGCACTATTTAGCGCCTTTTCTGGCTACGATGTTGTTTTGTTTTTGTTTACTTTTCAGTTTGTGTGGGTTTTTCCTCACTCTTAATTCTAAACACTAAATTTTGGCTCGAATTAACCCAATCACTTTACGCTCAAAATTAAACAATCACAAACACTTTGTTATAACGCTACACTGGTTCGGTCAATTTTGTTATTGAACCTGTGATAAAGTTTTCAAACAGATTTTCAGAATTGCAATTTTCATTCATTTTCAATGCTTATTCGAGTTTAAAATACTGTCAAGCTTTTATTTGTAATTCTCAAATCTAAGTTTTGGAATTTTGTATTTGAATTTCATGTATCTATATCTATTTCACCTTTATGTCAAGAGGAAGCTTTCTACTTTTCTTTCTTTACGTATCCAGGCCGGGCAAATTCGGGCATTGGGTTTCTAAATTTTAAACTCAAAACCGGGAATATCTGGACAATACAGCCAAAACCTAGGTATTTTCCATATAGGAGAAAAGCTGAAAGTCAAAACATGAAAAAATATTTTTAACAAGGCACACAGCAACACATTTTTAACAAGTTTATAATTGGGAATTACGCAAAAATTGTGAATAACCCGGGAGAAAACCGGGCTTGCGGCATTTTCAAAGTTTATAATTTGAAATAACGCAAAAAGTTATGAATAATCCGGGAGAAAACCGGGCTTTCGAGGATTTTTCAAGTTTAAAATTTGGAATGACGCAAAAATTATGAATAATCCGGGAGAAAACCGGGCATTTTACTCTATTTCTGGGCAACCGGACATTGGATTTGGTCCGGTTGTCCAGATATCGAGAAAAATGCCCGGTTTTCTCCCGGATTATTCATAATTTTTGCGTCATTCCAAATTTTAAACTTGAAAAATCCTCAAAAGCCCGGTTTTCTCCCGGATTATTTATAACTTTTTGCGTTATTTCAAATTATAAACTTTGAAAATGCCGCAAGCCCGGTTAAAACCAGGCGATCTGAAATGCGGTGAAGGTATAATCCAGAAACATAATAATTATCGTTTTAAATTAAACTAAATAGAATGTGATTGAGGTGATTCATGTTTCTAAGTTGTAAATATTGTTCAAAATGATTGATTATCTTAAGTACTATTTTGTAAATGTCAACAAAACTTTATTCAAATGATTGCGACTGCTTAAAATATAAAACCAAATGATGGCTACGTTGTTTAATAACAAAAAGAAAGCTATCTAAAACCTTCTTTTTCTTTATTAGACTTTGATTTTCATTTTAGCTGCAGCTAATCTTTGTGTTTGATTGATTCAAAAATCCTCAAGCGTTTTGGAAATAAATAATTTGATTTAAATTTTTGTTGTTTTAAAATATCAGTTACCCTTTGCATTTACGGTTAGTGATAAATAAAATCTTGATCTCTTTGCTGATGCTTCAAAACCAGTGAAAAGCAAAAGCATTGTTCCTTTCCGCTTGTTCCTACAGCGGATGCAATCTTTAAAGTTTTTCGTCTGGACCTATGAAATTTTGTGTTCCAGGTCACAAGACTCAATTATCGGTTAAGGATGACTTTTTAATATTATATTTAAAAGATATATCCTAATAATTGAGCAGTGAGCTAAAGAACCACCTAGTGTCTTAGGTGTTGCCATTTAATAAGACCATTTCGAAGCTTGTTTTCAGATAGTTTCGGTTCCTTTTCGTTAGGTGTAGTTGGAAATGGCATTCAGTTGTAAACTCTCAATATCACAATGTGAGGTCGCAGTTTAAATCGACCTTTCTCCATCCACAACCGAACTGTTCCGACCCATTTGATGAGGTTAAAATGGCGAAACCTAAAAGCCCGGAACATTTAAGGTAATTTTAAATGGAAAAGTTACATCAAAAATTCATACCGAACCGAAAATAACACGTCGCCATCTCACGTGTGTCGTCGCTGCTAATTCCATTACTGTGATAATTTATGGATCGCCACGACTTTCCGCGATACTGGAGAAGCAAAAAAAGCATCAATGCCTCACGCTTACGCTGCTGTTGTTGCTATTCCATCATCGATTCGGAACGGACGGACATATTCGTCATCTGTGGCCGCATTCTCCCCATCATCATCGGGGACGGACATTGAAGAGATTCATAATTTTCTTTTCTTTTTTCTCAATGTGCCAATATGTGCCGGTGCGATTCGGCTTCAATGACAGTGTGAGACCTCCGGCCAGACGGAGTGAGACCCTGCAACAGGTCCCCCGTCAAAAAAAAAACTGCCAACCGGTAGAAAATCGGGTACCAATCAAAGAGCGAGCCATATTTGCGGTTGCAATAAATGGGCAAAATTGGAGATGGTTGATGTGTGTAAAAGTGTGGAAGAAATGTCTGGCGGTCTCTCCGGTAGCCGTGGGGCGCTTGCATGTTCCGTGTGTCGTGATTCACCGGCAATGATGATTGGAAAATGGTAGTAGTTCAGTTCGTGTGTGTTATTTTCCTCCCCATTATTAAGTATTACTTACACCTGCAGCAGCTTGAGAGGCTTGAAATTGAACCGACCGAATGGTGGCGGCGGCGTTTCGTGATTGAATGCATTTCCTTGGAAAACTGATTCATAACGCGGTGATCTTTAAATCATTTACACCTGAGCGCTACTTTGCCGCTGGATTAGAGAAGAAATGTCTTCAATCTAATTTGGTGGGTGGGCGACATGACATTTTCCGGTAGAAAAGGGTATCAAAAGCTAATTTGTTCGGTAATGGTTATTGTTATGATAACAATGTTATCTAATGTATCGATGTATTGGGAAAAGTAGCTAATGACGTTTAATGACGGGACATTTTTCCCATAACGTTAATGGTAAGACGAATATAATAGTCAATTTCACAATATATGTTGCATTAGAGAAACATTCGAATAAGTTGTAGGATTCCAGGAGTTTCGTTTTTTAACATTTGGAAAATTTAACAGATTTTCGAAAATAAATTTCCATAACACCGGTGTTGAACAAAACTATCCAAAAGTGATCGTCGAAAAAGTTTATTTTCAACGTCCCTTACACTGTTCTACATAATCAAATTAACAGATTTTTAAGCGTGCTTCAAATAAGAAAATTCCAGGAGTTTAAAAAATCTATTTTCCTTTAATACTTTTCCGACCAGAAGAGAAAAACAAAATTAAATCTAGATGAGATATTCAATTGTTTTAATCAAAATGAGTAATTATAATTCAATCATAATTATCCTTTTATAGTATTGTATCAACATCATAACTCAATCAGATATGACATAGACAACCCGGAAAGACAACAACAAAAAATATTGCATACAAGCTTCCATGGAATGTTTGGTCTCTCACTTTAGCACTTGTTTACAATGTTTCATTGCCTCCTGCCCTGCACTTAAACACTTATGCAATGTTTCAAACTTGCACAAATCTAGAAAAGTTTGGATATCACACCAGAAGTTTCGAACCTCGACTATCCGGTTAAAAGGCGCCCACGCTACCACAGAGCCTAAAGCATTGAAATGAGGCTTTCATAATTTCGATAAAAGCTTTCTGCGCAGGCAAATTGATTCAAAACAATTTTTTGTATCAAATTGAGATATAATTGGGGTATTTTAAAACAGCAAAAAAAACTTTGATAACAAAGCTATATATTAAAAGAGTTTGAAAGTTCTCGTTGACACAGGTTCGAGTAATAGTTGTGAAGCATATGCTCTTCTGATCGGGCTAGCACCCTATAGATAAGCCTTCCAGATGCAGATGGTCCAGTTTTACCCGGGCTTGTCTAGATTTTCATAAAAATAAAATTTGGTAAAGTCCGGCCTGGTTCTGTTGCCCTTAAATCGTGATAAAAGCCCAGCTTCATAATTTTTACTCGAAAAGTTGAACGAAAAACTCAATTTTGATATTTCAATTGTTTTTATTTCGTTTCTACCTTTTAAATAACGATGGGATTTAGATCGGATTTGAAAATTTTGAATATGCAGATTTTAAAAAAAGCCCGCATTAGAAAAAAAATCTGGAAAGGTCATACATAGAGAAGCTACCTTTTGAATAAAGATATCAAAACTATTGACAAAAAATATTCAGACCAAAATCTGAGCTAAAGCTTAGAGAACAAACGTACAAACTCGAACAAAAAATCTTCAAAAAAGTGTGTAAAATTTCAAATGCTGGCATCCAAAAAATACGTTAAAAATTGACTGGGAAGAGTGCCATCTATTGCGCCGTTCAAAAGCTACAAATCAAATTTTCAAGTGCCAGTTTTCGAAAAGGCTTATCGTATATGAACGCATTAATAACTAAACTATTGCAGCTCTAAAATAGACGGGTTCAATTTCTTGCTAGATAAATGCAATAAGAGTTACACTTGATTATACAGAATTTCACTCCCTTTATTTTTGCACTTCTGAGGCGCAGTCAAAATAACTAACAATTTTGGAATAATTTTTTGCACTCAAACGTTTATCGTCAGAGGACGAATCGCTAATATCCAGTCAATTATGTACATTCTTTACGATCTGTCTTACTTATAAGAACCAATTTTGGACATCTCGAAGGGTTTTACTTTCGAGAATCTCTTTTGCATCCCATTGTTCAAAATTTAGTAGGGGAGAGCCACTTTCTCAGCTGTGTGTTGAGATAAAAATCTCAAGCCAACTGTCATCGTCGTCGCTTTGCGTGAGCATATATTTCTATATGTTGTTGACTTAAATACGCATCATAAGCTTCTTTTATTTATTAAGCGTAAAAAAGTTAGAAAAATTTACTTACATAATTGAAAAAACACCCGCTACTTGCATCGATGGAGAACCTAAAGTTCATAACAAAAATATGCTCATACGCTTATGAGCTCAGTTTTGTCATGATCTTTCACGTGGAAAAGAAATTTTTGATGAAACATCAATAAGTCACACAAACGCAACCAATTTGCAAATCATAGCTTGTGGGGCCACACATCTTGAACCACCTATATTTTTACGTTTTTATACTCATTCAGAACTTAAAATACGTTTTTCCTATCTGTAAAGTTTTCTTATGCTAAATGAAGAGTTGTGAAAAATATTTTGTTCATCCTATATAAGGAATTTTGCCAAAACGTTTGCGAGCCAGGTTTTGGAATCTATTCGATCATACACAGCTCTATTTTTTATTTCATCATCTGAAATTGCTTTAAAATAACAAAATGAGTAATGAAATCATAGTTTTGGGTCAACTCATAAACTTTGTATGTTATTTGGTCAATTTGGATTTAGTGGCCCACGATTCCCCACCATTTTTCAAAATCCAGAAAATATTGCTTTTTTTAAAACAGTCAGAATTTGGGGAAAATAACTTATTAAAAGTTTTTAAAAAATACCCTATGATACCTTGAAAATGTAGAAAACCATGCCGTTTTTTATTTTCATTTAATCTTTTATAATAAAGAAGTTATGGAACAACGAAAAAAAGTGGCCCACGATTCCCATACTTTCTAGTTTGAAGGAAAGAGGGATTCAATTTTAAGATATTTTTCCATTATGCAACGTGACGAAAATTTTACGAAACTTCAAAAACGATTTTCTAGAAACATGCCAAACAGTTTAGACGACCTGTTTAAAACTGACTAAAATTTTGTTTTTTTTTTCTCAGTTTGGTTTTGACAGTTCCCTTTGGTGTGTTTGGAGACATCTGGTGGCCCGGCCAAAAAACAAAGATTGAGTCAAAACGGTCGTTGGATATTTTACACAAGTTTCGTGGACTAGCTTGTACGTCTGTTCTCTGTTGCTAAAGTTAAAAGTTCAAAATTGTTGTTTACAGGAAAGAATCAGATGCATTTCTTCAAAAAAAAAAATTGGAATTAGACAATTTATCAAATATATTGCACATTAGACAAATTTTCTTTAGGGTTATATGCCTCCACCAATGGATTTTTTGAAAAATGAGTGAAGTAGTTATATTAAATAGAGTATAAGCTATCAAATGGCACAATTTTCTCCATTTAAAAAAAATGACATATTAGACCGTTTATCAAATATGGGCAGTATAAGGATCTGCTTCTAATTAAGTTTTATCATTATACACTCAAAACATTTGTTTTTCTTTTTTAATGAAAAAAAAACATAAATAAGTTTTTGTTAGAAAAACTTTTTTCCCTTAAGAGTGCTCACTCTGCGATGCTCAGAAGAGTTATGGACCACATTATTCCTCACTACCAAAAAAAATCATCGAATTCTGAAATGGATTTTTTTATCGACTTTAAGTTTTTAGTTTGCATTTTTTCCAGTGTAGGATTTTAACTCACTTTTATCATCAATTATCACAATCGAAGCTCTTATTTCTTAGAGATCAGTAAAATCAGTTCAACGAAGCAGTTTTTGAATTAAAGGTTTAAAATCTGCACTGAAAAAATAAATTTTCTAAAACTTTCTCGTAGACCCCATTTGAGTAGGAATTGTAATTTAGGAACTAAAAATTTTCATAAAAAATGGCCTGAAAAGTTTGACCCTTTTAAAATGTTAGTTTAGATCTTTTTTGGGAAAACTAAGTATGCCAAGTGCCTTAACTACGTGAGGACTATATAAACACAAAGTTTCATTAAATTTTAAGAGGGTCATGCCAGAAACTGTGTCGAGTTGGTGCGAAAACCGTCCCATGATGATTTGAATGACAAAAGTTTAATAATGCTGAGAAAAGGCATTTCGACTTTCTTCAAACTGATATTTCATCATACATTAGAATTAAATTCATAGGTTCTTAACAAATGAATTGAACAGTAGTGGATCTGTAATTTCACAGAATTTTGAGCAAATTTTCATCACAGAATCTGTTTCACAGAACACAGAATTTTTAAATATTCACAGATTTCACAGAATTTTTGAATTTTGAATAGATTTCCAAAATTAATCTTTTTAAGCCAGTATAAAATTTAGATTTCTTACTTTGAACTAGAAAAGTATGATAAAGTAGGTATTGTTAATTGATTTTTCCAAACTAAAATGTAAAAAAGATCCAAACCATCATGAATTTTCATTGAAATTAAAGAAAATAGCGTCGCAGAATACCATCACAGAATTTTTTAGTGAAATCACAGAAAGTTTCAGTAAGCTTTTTTTCAGCAACTTTGTAGTGGACCCTGGAGAAAATAGCAAAATTTCGAGATCTCTTATATGTCCGACGGTTACAATTCTACCTCGAAGTTATGACGTTATGACTCGAGCAAACTTATCAACCAAGTCGGAATCCCATTTCGACGAATTTGTCGATCAGGAAACATACATAGCACAAATTTGAAAAAGTTGATCACACGAATTATCGAATTATCGACTGAGCTCATTATCTATTTTGTTTTTCTATACATTGTAAAACTTGCGTAAGCTTCTTGAAGGCTTCCTAATTGAAAAAGAGAGAGGGACAATGTCAAAAAATAGAAGATACTTAGTCATTTTTTTGTGGAAATAATTTTGCAACACTTTTCGTTATTAAAGAGTCATGAAATGTTCAGTCAGTAGAGTTGATTTTAAGATTTTTAGAATTTTTACAATTTCGACAATTTTGAAATTTTTGACAATTTTGACAATATTGACAATTTTGACAGTTTTGGCGTTTTTGACAATTTTGACAATTTGGACAATTTTGTAAATGTTGACAATTTTGACAGTTTTGACAATTTTTATATTTTGACAATTTGGATAATTTGGACAATTTTGACAATTTCAAAAATATTGACAATTTTGACAATTTTGACAATTTTGACAATTTTGACAATTTTGACAATTTTAACAATTTTGACAGTTTTGACAATTTTGACAATTTTGACAGTTTTGACAATTTTGACAGTTTTGACAATTTTGACAATTTGGATAATTTTGACAATTTTGACTATTTTGACAATTTTGTCAGTTTTGACAATTTTTACATTTTGACAATTTGGATAATTTGGAAAATTTTGACAATTTTGACAATCTTGACAATTTTGAAAATTTTATCAATTTTGACAGTTTTGACAATTTCGACAATTTTGACAATTTTGAAAATTTTGACAATTTTGACGAATTTGACCATTTTGACGATTTTGACAATTTTGACAATTTGGACAATTTTGACAATTTTGAGTGATTAATAACTTAGAGCCTCCCAACTCAGATGGTTTAGAGATGCGACTTTTCAAAAGCTGATTTGAAAAAAAAACTCAGTTAAACTTCCCGTTTCTTTGATTGATGTTCTGCATCCTGCAACCTGGTGGAATCTATAAACTGCACAATTTAAAGCAAATTGTGGACTGGTAGACTAAGATTGTAAGAAAAATTTCGAAAATTGACCGAAATTTTCCCGCTTGACCTTAATTTAAGGTAGGTTTGATCGTTTGTTATTTTTAAGCAAATCTTTAAGAAGATAACTATGCTTTTATTATAGGAATAAAGATTAATTCTGAACTATATATTTGATATCATTATTCGGTTTTTAGCTGAGAATTCTTAAGCTCATATTTTTTGTTAGAGCTCTGCTTCAGATAGAGATTGTTTTTCTTTTTCTCGGGATTTCATATAGAGATTGAATTAGAAAAAAACGTCTGAGACTTCGAAATCTTAAAAAAAAATTTCAAAAATGTTTTCATAAGTTTTAATGTACCTGTTCGATTCCTACAATCTCTTATCTCAAATTATTGTAATCAACTGGCGAATAAAGTCACCAATTACTTGAATCTCAATTAAGACTCCGAATGGAGTAAAGGAGAAGTCATCCAGATCTGTATCATAAATTTCGTACTCATCATCAAGAATAAAATTCTTGGAGCGACCTTAAGGAAAGCAAGAATTGGCTTGAAACTCGTATCACATCTAATGAAATTCCTACATTTTTTTTAGATTGAAATGTACTTTAAGCTTATTCATAATTTCTTTCTTTTTCTTGCGAGATTTTAAACCTTAAGGCTTATTCTTTTTCCAAAAAAAACGCTTTTTATTAAACGTCTTTAAATCACGTAATGAAAAAAACTTCGAGAACAATATGGAAACAGTTTCTCAGTCAAGCTGCTTGACTACAACTTCTTCTTATTGTGAATTTAAGTAAAATTTTTAGAAACGTCGCTGGTGAGCTGGCAACAAAACACAGACTTCCGACAATCTAGTACTTCACTTTCCTTTGTCGGAAGTATTTCGGAAGTCGGAAGTCCGGACTTCCGAAGTAAAATTTAGTGCTGGCGCTATTATATGTGTTCACAACCAAACTTCAACATTAAACAAACCGAAAGAATGCTTCAAATTGTAAAAGCCCAAGTTTGTTAAGCGTCAGGCAAACAGCAAAGGTAAAGCAAAAATTGCTGCAAAAGGTCGCAAATTTTAGTGAAAAAAAGAGACTGAGGTGGTGTATGCCATCACAAATTCGGTATGCGGCTTATTTGCCTGCATTTATTGGTTCCTCCTCTATCGTGTGCCGGCTCTGTTTGATTTTTCTCGAAGTCGTGTGCCACTATGCTGAGTATCGTCCATAACCTACGGAATGTTAAGGTTTAAATAAAAATGATTGGAAATGTTGTCTACACGATTAACGTGATCTCTCAGGATTTTTTTTTTTTTATTTGAATTTTTGGAACGTAATTTATGCCCAACTTCAGACCAGAAGGTACACACTCGTTGAAGGTTGAAAAACGCTGCCTAACCTTCGCAAATCAGAAAGGTGTGTGTCTAGTTCAGCTAGATTCGATTGTCTGACTGAACTTGATCTGAAAGATGCACTTCATGATGCCACGAAGAGGCCGCCGAGATGCGACTCACTATGACTTGCAAATCGGAATACCTCCCATCTTCCGATGTCGGTGGCTCCGGTATAAATTATCCTAATTATATTTAACGATCACTAAACATGACCGTTTGATTAGACCCTCTAGACGAGATGGGAAGACCTGTTTTGTACCGGGTATCTATCTTCATCTTGATATGGGTACCTGACACATAATAAACGTTTTCCGTTTTCCGATCTCTTCGGAAGAATTAAACCTTTCGTTGCTAGGTGGTCCAAGAAGGTACCTGAAGGTCGAAGTCACCACACCGTGGGCATGAATAGAGATAACATGGGCAATTTTTCAGGAAGTAACACATCATCAATGGAGCCGGTTGGACCAATTCCAGATCCACGATCAATGTACAATGGGAGAAAGTTTATTGGGCCAGTAAATCTTGTTGTGGGCTAAAAGGTTTTGTGACTGTTAGTTTGGGTCGGTGCGGAAGTTCGTCGTCAAAAAAGTAAGGTGACGAATTGAGCTATTTGGAGTAATGATATAGCGATAATCTAAACCCGAGAGTTTCTCAGGCTTATAAATAGGATTTTTGCACGAAGCTCGGCATCGAAAAAAGTAGATTACTCGAGCCTTGATTAAAATTGACGTTTTCTAAACCAAGTCGATCAGAAGTGAAGCTTGTAAGAGTTTTTCACATTGTTTGCTGAAATAGTTACTGTGATTTGAGAAAACATAGTTACTGTGAAAAAAAGATGAAATTCGAACTCGAATTTTCCACAAAATAAGCAATAAAATAGCTAAAACCTAGTATTCGTTAACGTAGAGGACATGGAATATTTTCGCTAAAAAAAACGTGTTGATTCGCGAGAGTCGTGTAGTGTAGAAGACTCGTATCCATGGCCAAACACGGTGTGCAGAAGCCGTGTTAGAAAAACTGAGCAAAAGCCTCACGCGTAAAAAATGTAATTATTTTGATTATAAAAGATCGTAAACGTCACTATAAATTGTATGCTTTCATGAAATATTCTTGAAAAAAAAAACAAATTTGATTTTGGGTTTTTCATGTTTTTCTACATGCTCAACTTCATATTGAAAGGTACAATTCCACAGAATTCACTTTTTCCGAAAGGCAAAGAATTTAAGAGCTATAAGTTTTGATTAATTCGGGCGTTCTGAATCCTAATATACAATAATCATTTTTTACTGTCATTTTTTACTGTTTAAACTTTACTGTCATAAAGAAATTACTTCTCTTTTTTGACAAAACTGTAAAAAATTACAAACATTTTGAAAATAAAGGTTTTAAATCAATGATCAGTTCAAGCGATTATTTCATTTTTCTTATATTTCTTTCATCTTCATGCCCCTCATTTTTTGTGTCGATTATTTTGAAAGAATGATATTTATCATTAAGCATAGGGGAACATGCCCTATTATGCGCCACCTAAGCGCATCGCTGATTTTCTAAGTATTCCACGTACAAATTGTGTTAAAAATGGGTGTAATCGTTGAAGAAAAGTGTTTTCTATAAATTCCTATGATTTTTCATTACTCAAATCGCAATAATTTCTTCAAAAACATGATTTTTAAAAACCATATTCAAAGCCACAGAACAAAACTGTGTTGCGAATACGCGCCGCTGTGTATTCAATACGCGCCTAGCAGCCGAACACACCCGAGAGTAGCCGAAGACCGAAAACACACCAATACTTACAGACACTTTGACTGAAAAGAAAATCAAAATGGACTAATAGAAATTTAACAACAAATGAAAAATAGATTTTTTGGGCTGAATTAACGCTCAAAATATGGTTTCAGACTTTTTGTTAATTTTCAATGAAAATTGGCCTTTTTGAAAAATTAATGCTATTTTCAGCCTACTACGGTTGGCGCGTTATAAAGAGCGCATGGGCCGTAATAGAACATACTCATAAAAAGCATACCTTAGCGAGTTCAGTATGATTTTTTAGCATAAAATCATAGTTAAGATTCTCCTCTATCGATCTGTCAGAAAATATTGTCTTATTTGTTTTTCTCTACTTGATGACACCTTATTGAAAGTGTTTTAAAATTTAGATCGAAATGAAGAAAAACCTAAATTGTGAAATTATCACGACACAGGGGCATTTTAAGGAAAAATTCATACTTGCCATGACCAATCACAGCATTTAAAACGAATTGGTAATATTTTGCAGGCTTAAAATGTTTCAGATTCTTCAAAACAAGAGTGGCGCGTATTAGCCACATGGGGCGTTATATGAACTTTTCCCCTACCCTACTTTTTACCACATGTATCCACTCGGCTGGACAACTCTAAACGATTAAAAAAAATGTAAAAAAGAGCAATCTTGAACAGAATCTAGACATTATTTTCAAACAAGCAAGAAAAAACAAAACAAAAATACTTGAAATTTAAATTTTTCATCGAATATCAGCAGCAGTGTTTAAATCGTATGTAAGGGTTATGCAAAAATTAATGTACATTTTCAAATCTATATATATAAAAAGCAATTTCTGTGGGTTTGTTTGTTTGTTTGTCCACCAAAGGCTCAGCCATCTTAAGAGCTAGAGAGCTGAATTTTGGCATGGATACTCATTAGGACCAGGAATGATGAAAAATGTTTACAGATTTTTGGATGACCGCTTCTAAAGAGGGTCGTCCATACAAGACAAATATTGTTTTCGCGATATTGACGTTAGTTTTCGTCGGATTTTGACAAAAATTTGCACATAAGGGTTTTGAGAGATGAAAAATTGATTCCAGATATTGAATTTGTGTCAGGGGTCGGCAAAAGGGGTCGTCCATATGAACTGTTCAGTTTTTTTTACTATATTGACATTATTTCGCATTGGATTGATATGAAAATTTGCACATGAGTGTTTTGAGGAACGAGCAATCGATTACAGGTAATAAATTCAGGGTCAGGGGTCGGCCAAAGGGGTCATCCATATCAACTTTTTGATGTTTTTACGATATTGGCGTTATTATGCATTGTATTAAGATGAAAATTTGCAAACGGGGATTTTAAGGAACGGACAATCGATTCCAGTTATCAAATTTTGTAGAAGGGGTCAGCAAAAGGGGTCGTCCATATCAACTGATCAATGTTTTTGCGATATTGGCGTTATTATAGATTTGAATTTGATAAAAATTTGCATAAGAGTATTTTGAGGAACGATCAATCGATTCCACGTTTCAAACTCAGGGTCAAAGATCGACCAAAGGAGTCGTCCATATAAACTGTTCAATGTTTATGCGGTATTGACGTTATTATGCATTGGATTGAGATTAAAATTTCTACATAGAAGTTTTGAGGGACGCTCAATTGTTTCAGATTTCAAATCTCCATATTATTTGTTCACTGTTTTTGCTATATTGGGGGTTAATCTGCGAGTCGAGTGGCGTGTGACTCATGAAATTCCACTTCTTATCCTGACTCTAGGAAATGTTACAGAGAAGAAACGTTAGTATGAATGAGCTCCAAAAATCAATCACAGAACATTTGAGCTGAAACTTCTAGCTTAAAGTGGTTTCTGGAGTTGGCACAACGATTTTGCACATCACCCATAAGCCCCATTGTCTTGATTATACATTGGATTTTAATGAATATTTGCACATGGGAGTTTTATAGCACAGGAAATTGATTTCACGTGTCAAATTTTGACAAGAAGTCAGTAAAAGGGTTCGTCTTAATATTTTCGATTTTTTTTGTAATAATTACGTTGTTAGGCAAAAATTTAAACACAAGAGTTTTGTAGGACGCGGAATCGATTCCTGATAACAAATTTTCTATCAGACGACAGAAAAAGGGGTCGTCCACATTTACTGTTTAATGTTTTTGCAATAATTGTTTTATTATGCATGAGATCCAGACAAAAATTCATTCACGGTTGTTTTACAAAACGGACAATTGATTTATGAGTTAAATTTTTTAATCAGACGACAATCAGATCATAATTTCGTTGTTATGCATCCGAAAAAGACAAAAATTCGTACACGGGTGTTCTTTTCGACGGTCAAACAATTTCTTCAATTTCCGTCTGGTAGACAAGCAAATTCTGTTTAGTATTTTAAGCATTTTTTTTTTTCGTGAAAATGCGTCCCAATTACCAACCAAATACAAAATCATGAGGTTTAAAGTTAAAAGCGAAACGAAGTTCGTACGGGATCAGCTAGTTGACTATAAAAAATCATCTATGAACGCTAATTCTAAAAATTTTGAAAGACTAATTTGAGTTTTTTATTTGAAGTAGCAAATAACCTCACCAAACGCGAGTAGAATTCGGAATGTTTGGAAAAACCCAGATAATCTCGGCCATATTTGACTTTTCTCGAATTATTTATGGGCAAACCTGGATATAACAAGAAAATCTAGAATAAACGATAAAGTATAAAGCTTTCTTCAGTGAAAGATACACTGATACACCTAAGATGTTAAACTGAAACTATAAGTTTATGATGATTTTGTAGCTTTTTCAACTGATATTTTAAGAGCCCTCCGTTCTTCCTGTGGAGAAATTTTAAGGTGGGAGGGTGCACTCATACAATTTTTTACATCACTCGAGAACTTATCCAGAAAATGGAACCAAATTTCGCTTGGTAGGGTATTTGAGTAGTTACGAGGAATGTTTCTATGAATATTTGGTACTACTGCCTTCTTCCGGTGTATGATAGGAAGGAAGAGAAGGGGGCTCCGTTACAATTTTTAGCATATATCGAGAACTAATCGAGCAAATGGAAACAAATTTGACATGGGATTCGATTTCTTGGTATAGAGGTGATCAAGCAGAAAAAAATAATCAAATTTGTCATGGGAAGGTATTTGAGTACAAGATAAGTTTCTATGGAATTTTACAGCCCCTTCTGTCCTGCAGTGTGGAGAGGGGAGGGACGGAGGAGATTCCATATAAATGTTGATGGATTACTTAAAACTTGGTAACCAATATAACCAAATTTAATATGAGAGTTTTTGGATACGAAAAAATGGGATCTCTACCACCTTCCAGCATATGCAGATGGGAGGGGAAAGGAGGGCTCCCATACAAGTTTTTTGGCATAAACCGAGATCATAATCATCAAATTTGGTATATAACCGTTTTCAGTACCGGGGATGGTTTCATAATAGTTTCAGAACCCTCCGAATTGAAAAAGGGGAGGCTCTCATACAAATGTTTCATATTATATGACACAACTCATACAATTTTCAAACAACTTCCCTTAAATTTTCTAAAAAACTTACACGATGATATAATTTATTGTATTCTTAAACATATTTTGACACATTCAGATGATTTGTTATTTGAGACTCCCCTGCCATTTTTGAAATGGGGGGAGGGGGGTTCCCATGTAAAATCCATCAAAATGTGGCAGAACTCAAACAATTTTATACTATTTTGATCAAATTTCGAACACATCGAAGTTGTCAAGTCAAAAAGAACATAAGTATAAAAAAACTCGAATTATTTTGAAGACACCGTTGCACATAAAAGTTATAAATGATTAGATAATTGTTTCAATTTTCAAAAAAGTTTAGGTTTTGGCTCCCATATAAAAATCCCGTTAATTATTACACTATCCTAAAAGTTTGAAGAGATTTGCTTTAAACTTGCTACTAAACTTGCTAGTAAACTAATTATAGACGAGTCAGGATTTAATTAGACAAATTATTGTACTGTAAGACCACTTCTTTTTAAGAAAAAGGAGGAAAGCTCCAATGCGAATTTGATGTAATATATGATTTAGTATGTGAAAATACTGGAATAAATTTCATGTGGTTCTTGACAAATTCGGTACACATACAAGTATAGATGCAAATTAGATGATTTAATATATAAAATTTCTTCCAACTTTTGTGGATGCTCCCATACAAAACCAAACATATGATTGAACATAAATCGAAATAAATTCTGGTGGTTTGCACCAAACTAGTGATGATTAGTTTTGATAGATAAGTTATGATTAACACGTTCGTCGTCACGCTCATTTTGGTAGTTTTACTAGCCGGGCCCAAAGAAATTTTCAGAGAGAGAAAGCAAAGAGGGAGAACTCCCATATTTGAAACGTGTGGCGAAGCTGAGCGGTTAACTCAAGTAAGAGAGCGTCACACGCTTTTTGATGTGTCGGGGCCCCCCAGGAAATACAACCGTCACCCGAATATGGGTGCCGTGGCGACGAACGTGTTAAATATGGTTTTGTTGATAGATTTTTCCATGTTTTTAAGGTGGATTTTCATAGTATTTTTTTTTTCAATATTCTTAAACAATTTCTAAGTAACTTCACTAAATTCGGTGAACAAGTCAGATTTGATAATGAGATGATTGAATCACCTCATATTTTTAAAGAACGGGAATATTCAATAACAGAAATGAAATAATGATTGAAATTTTATAGAGTTTTCCATTTTTAAAACATTTTTGAAATTTAAGTATTAAGAGAAATAAAGATACAGATCTTCCTAGAAAACACAGAAATATAAAATCTTTATGGTCAATTGTTGAATTATCACAACCTAATTCATTTCTAAATTCTTCGAATCATAGATCAACGTCTCTTTTTCTAGAATAAATTTTAAAAAGTCCTATCTATACTAGGAATACTTGAAAAGAATCGCTTTTTTGTGAAAATGTAAGAAATATCGTAGAAAGGTTTAAAATATATGTTAAATATTTATTATATACATGCGTGGTCCTATGGGGGGGTGATCGGGGTGATCACCCCCCCCCCCCCCCCCCAAGCGGCAAAAATCCGTTACAAAATACCCGTAAAAGCTTGAATTTCTATAAAAAGTTGAAACTTTTCTTAGTAGATGTGCTTTACAATTTTAAAAATTTTCCACTCCGTGGGGGTGTTTATTCATCAAAAAAGTTAATTTATCACTTTAAAAGGCTCAATATTGAAAAAAGTCGGTCCATCAAACTCAAACAGCTCTAACTTAGGATTCCCTGGACTGAATTATACCAAATAACTTTTGTTGATAAGTTACTCAACAAAAGTGTGTTGTTGAGTGTTGATTTGGAATTTGCTATTAATATAATGTAGAGACAACTTATTTTTAAATTGTCACTGACTTCCCTCATATGCCTCAATTAACACGAGCAAATCGCAACAAATTTTAGTATTTGCTTCAAATTCAGAGCTTCTGAATTCTTGATTTTGTTTTGAATTTTAATTAAATGAAAAATTTGGAAAAGTCATATAGGGGGGTGAAAATGGTTATAACACTGAAAAACTTGAAATATTTGTTCTGAATTCATCATACATTTATTGCCTTCAATTGCAAAATAAAAAATCAGCTTCTGAATCACAGTAAAGATTCTCTTTCGCGAGAATTTTTCACCTTCAATTAATCCACCATTCAAATATGAATTATAAACTTAAAATTAATAACTTCATAATTCATATTTCATAATATATAAAATTCAAAAACAAAAATTTAAATTTTAGATCTGTTTTTTTTTTAAATTCTGTTTAAAATGTATCACATCAAACATTCATATTATGAATGACTGTGAAAAAAATATAAGTACTGCCAAACCGAAATCGAATATAAAATATTCATAGTAAGAGTTTAAATTTAAATAAATCTTTTTGTTGTAAAATGACTTTTGCGTTTCCTATGAGTTTTTAGTGCCAAAAAGGAACAAAAAAGTATTTATATCAGCTGTTTCAGGAATTGGTGTTGGATATAGAGATTCAAATTCATCTCTAGAACCCAAAATCTGCATTCAAAACTATAACACAAGAAAACAAAATTCACATTTCCCGAAGTGCAAAGAATTTGAAAACTGATTTCAACTTATTTAGAAGCTCTAAATGTAATTTTTTTATTATTTTATCAGCTCTTTTTTCCGGTATAAATTTTGAAAATACAAGGCTCATTGGAGAAATTTGTGTTTTTTTTAGCAAAAGTGTAAAATATCAAAAAAAAGATATTAACTAAATGATCAATTTTCATAAAGACTGTGAGTAATTTACCCTGAGAAAAAATTATAGAAGTAAGTATCTTTCCCCATTTTGAAAAATACAAAGATTATCTAGACGAAATCTTTATTGTTTTTTTTCCGGGAATTTGTTACTTTTTAGCATGCTGCTCTCTGGCCTGCATCGTTGAATGAATAAAGGATAATGGAAAGATTTAACATATTTTTTGTTGCTCAGGTTAGTTACTTCATCAATTATCATTGATCGATTTCACTCTGAACTGCTAAGTTTAAAAATTACTCAATGCCAGAAAATAAGAAGGGGAAAAAAAGACAAAAACCGAGTTTGAAACGCAAAAATCTTCCAAAATCAGTTTGCCAGGGTCTTAATTTTTCCCTTGTGAATTAAAATTATCCCCTTATCATTTCACTATTTTTTCGGCAGCAAGCCATTCTATCATGCAAAACAGTCAGAAGATCTTTTAGTGATTTTTAACCAACACTCCAGGATTTCTAGATCTACAGCAATTATGTCACCGATACTGCTTTCAAATATAGCTTAAGGTTTGATATTCTTAATCTGAAAGCTTGGCTATTTCAATTGCAAATTATTGAGACTGTTCACTAAAGAAGAATATTAACATTCAAAATTAACCCTTCATTTCATAATTTTCTTAATAATTCAAAATTATTTAAAAAAATTGGTAATTATATGAAGGTGAACAAAGATTAATCACTTTCCTTTGTAATTTATTTATTGTAATACAATTTAGATTGAAAATTTTGAATTAAAACTTTAAATTCAAGAGCAAATCAAATAAAATCGGTTCCAGAATTTAGAAATTGATTTTGATAATTGGTTTTTTCTACTTATTTATTTTTAAAGTGTTGATTTTATATATGGCGTTTTCAAATTTGCAAATTATAATACTAAATTTCCAAATCACGATTCAGTAAAATACCCCAATGAAGAATTCAATGCCCGTTAGTTCTGTTTGTTTATTTGTTTATCGAGCTTATCGGTGAAAAGTAAAATACTTCCGATAAATTATAAAATACCAGAGCCCTAATATTTAGAAGCTCAGGAAAAAAATGAAGATAACTTGAATTTTTTTTTCTACATGTTCATCTCTCAACAACGTATGCATTATTCATTGAAAAAATTACATTTATAACTAGAATTTTTTTAAAGAGCTCTTAAAGTGACAATTATAAAATACCAGATATGTATACCTTAGAAAAATATCAACATTTTTTCGCAGTGGTTATTATTAATTCGCTGGTTGTTTTATAAAGGGATAAACCCCCCCTCCCCATCCCTTCTCCTTTTGCTCACTCAAATGATTGTTTTTTTCACCAGATATTAACGTTCTTTAATATTAACTGATTTTTGAAAATTGGAAAATCACCCCCCCCCAAGAGCCGACTCTAGGACCGCCCCTGATTATATATCTATCTATGCTTAATTTTAATAACTTTTTGTCTGATAAGATACGAAGTTGCGGTCTTCGACAAAGTTGTTCAGCTGAAAATTTCCTTTGAGGAATTTATAAATTGACACAAAAACCTTTAGCAGGCTCGGTTCCACAGAAGTAACAAAAATGATGATAATTTTTCAGTACAACTATTTAATTTTCCCATACCTAAAAACCTTCGAATAAAAATATCAATTGATAGTTGCAAATTGCCATATGTAAACGAAAACTACATGTGATAATTTTTTTTTAGAAAAAAAAACTCCATGTTCTTACTAATTTTCCCAAAACATCATAAAAAACAAATAAATTTTTTACTGAGCTCAATTAATCGTTTGAAGACATCGAAAAAGCACACGCTCAAATTGATATCAGCTGCTTGCGTTTTTGGCACAATCGACAGCAAATAATTACAGCCAATTTCTTCCATTCAGTGCCTCGATCAGCAAGAAAAGAAACCAAACCCGGTTTGTAATGTTCTGAAGATCATCAACCTAGAGAAGAGAAAAAAGTGCAGAAAATTAACGAAGCAAAAGTGAACCAAACCAAGAAAAAAAAATTGCTACAGTATGCCTTCAATGGAGGCAGCTGTAGCAAGTGAACCTACAATTTGGACGAACAGTTAATGAGCTATCACCGTAAACATCAGTTCTGAGGTAGCAGCAGTTGTTGATAAGCATGCGACTGCATTTTTTCGACCGATACGAGAAACCGGTAGTATGGTGTACTAATTATTATCACCGTCGTCGTTAAGCATGTGAAGAAGTGTTGCTTGACCCGTTCTAGCAAAGGTTAAGTAAGGAAAAGAGAAAAGTTGTGTCCCAAAGATTGTAATTTGAATTTGTGGTAGTGATAGTGTCTGTCCAAAGCATGACGTCGACAATAACGGCCAATAGCCCGATTGTTTCGTCGAAAATCAACCAAGCAAAAACTGACAGTAATGAAGGGTCCAGAGAATATTCTTCCTTGGGATTTGATACAACAGACTTTGTTGCATCAAGGAAGACTGAAATAGATAGCGACGATGAATACAACACCCTTTTCACCAGGAAGCTATCGCTGGATAGTCAACTCAACAGCACTGCCATTTTCACCGGATCCTGCCCATCGCCCTCCTCCATGGACGACTACCGAGGAGGCTTACTCAGTCCCTCCAAGGTAGAAAGTGTTCCTAATGCGCCAACCATCTCAAAGCGTCCAAGCGGATCAAGCTTCGGCTTCGAGAATACGTTTGCGATACTGGAACAGCAACTATCCAGCAAAAAACAAACGGCGCAGCAGATCCGAGAGTTCCTCAAGTACAACGAACTGTACAAAACGCCAGTATTTTGTGATGCATCTCCACTGTCGTCCGGTGGCGTTGGTTTGCTGCGAAGTATCAGCGAACACACAGAGAATTCGTTAGATGACCCCACGGACAATGAAGACAGTGAACCACCGAGTTTCCTGGAGCTGGAACTGGAGGCATCTAGTAGGCTTCGCAAGCTTAGGGAGCGTATCGGAGGCAGCAGTCAGTCTGTCGAAAGTCAAGCAGAACAGCAGAACATAAAATCCCCTATGGTGGAAGCGCTGTATGGCATTAGTGCGGAAATTTTGGCTCGGGCAGGATCCGAACGAAAGGTGCATCCCAATCCGGAGGTGTTTTTAAAGAGTGAAGCTAGTGATGTTACAGCGGCAAGTGGTAGTGGTGGTGCTGGTGGTAAAGTAGTTGCTGGGGAGGAAAGCGGAACCGGTCAAGCTGGAGAGTATCCGGAGTATTTGTATCATGTAGCGAAGGGACCCGATGGGCGAATGTACTTGAAAGTGGTGCGCAGTTTGCTGTTGGACTCAGGTAAAGTTTCCCATCATCTTCTCAAATGAAACAAATCTAAACGCCTGCATAGGTTTAAAAAACGATTGACCTGAGTGGTTTTTGTTTTGTTACTGTGCTATCCATTCTGCAAAAGTACACTGTTCTTAATACTTTTTAAACGCGGTTCGAACTGCTCCTATACTCATACATTCTTCCTAAGCTAGTTTCCTGATTGACCATTCACAGTGTACGCTCCTTTTTTAAACTCAATATTAAGTTTGACCGAGGTCCAAAACATAGTTCGATTCTATGAACTTGAAGTTAGGTGACTTTTTTCCTCCTTGCGATGATTCAAAACGGAGTTCGAACTACTAACTCAAAACTGATTCCTTTTTTTCCTTCGGCGAGGGAGCAAAGCTAAGTTCGACCTTATGTACTAAAAACTGAACTCTCTTTGTTGGACTGAAAACACTTAGCGAGTTCACTTCGAACCGGAACAGCAACCATCGAAAACGTCGCAGATTTTGTCCGTCATTGTCATCATATGGTGAATGACATGGAAATGACATGTCCGAAAACTTCCGGATGTTATCTACTTCCCGTGGGAAGTAACATCCGGAAAGGAAACTTCGTTGTAGTTTTGACCGGGAGTTTCCAAATTTTCCACCGCTCTGTAATTGCAATTCAATGTATACCGGAACAGCAGCATCCGATTATAAAAAAAATTAAGCATCCTTTAATTCCCTGAAAATAAACAGCCCCCGAATATTTAAAAAGATAAATTTGAGTTTGGCTGCCGAACATAGTTTTGAGTATGCCTATCAAAACTTAGTTTTACGATTGCCCAGTCGAACTCAAAGTTGAGAGCTGCCACTAAAGTGCTGTTTTGAAACAAAAAAACATAATTTTGAGTTTTAAAAAAGGAGCGTGTGCCCCATTTGTGCACAATCCGTTTTCTTTTATCAAACGAACAGCTGATTTCTCATGTTTACATTTTCTCGGCATATCGTGATAGGGTAAACATAACGACAACATTACGCATGTTCAATGACCAGATAGTAACGAAATGAAATTGACAATGCTATTGTTGTGGTTTTTCAAGCGCACCTTTGTAAAGAGAATATACATTTTTTATTTGATTAATTGTAAATTCATAACAAGTTAAGACATGAAAGTATGTTAATGATTTTAATTATAGAAGTTTTTAAAAGAAAGAGTTGAACAGTGCTTACCATCAAAGATCAAAATGACGACCAGTTGGTGTTTGCATTTTTCAAAACAAAAACAAAAAGGTACCCTACCACAATCTGTCTCAGGAAATACTCTATTTCTTCGCGAAAAAAGACAACGCTTACTTCATTTGGATGTAAACAACAGTACGCAGCCAAAATTTGGTTGCAAACTAGACGATTTTGGAAATGACGGTTATTTAACCCATTCGAGACCGATTGCACACCGTGTGTGCAATGGAATTTTTGTGCCTTTGTCAGAACAATCTTTCATTGTGAGTTTACTATTGCTCGGAAAAATAATATTCTTATACCAATGGAATTCGCAAATGTCAGGAAACATTGAAGAAATTATTGAAAAAGTGGAATCAGGAATTATAACTTCAGGTGTTAAGAAACTTTTTTATAATTCTCCCTTTCGAAAAGCAAACGAAATGCAAAAAATTACACATATCAGGGTGGCCACAGAACGAGGAAACCGGGAAATACCGGGATTTTAAAATCGAATCGGAAAAACCGGGAATTCAGACTCAAACCGAGAAAAAAATAACAAATGGAAACAAAAATTAAATTTTGATTCCAAGATCATGGATTTAACCCAAAATTTAGAATTCAGAATTGTTATTTAAATTTCAGAATTCAACAGTTCAAAAATGAGTAGTAAGAAAATCATAAGTTTTAAAATTTTAAAATTACTCTAATGTCTCTTTAATTGCCTTTGAAATTATCACCAGAACCCAGAGCTCAAAACTGTCTCGAAAAATGAGAGGACATATTCAAAAAATCACTTAAAATTTTTCAAGTATGTATGTCATGACAATCATTTAAAAAAAACTATCACTCTTATAAGTTTTTTAAAGTTAAAACACAAAACAGAAATTAAAAATTAATCTACAAATCATCTTTACGCACGACGCGGTGTTTTTTCTTGTAGCTTAATAACAACTAATTCGACATCTTTTAAAATTTGCGGAGTTAAATAGGAAACGATCAGAAAACTTCAAACTCTACTTTCAAAAGCTTAAATATGTTACGATTCCTATGAAAATGTACAAAAAAAATTGAATGAACTGATTTTTTACCTGCTTTAAAATTAGGTAAAAAATCGGTTCATTCAAATTTTTTGTAAATTTTCATGGGAATCGTAATCGTCAAAATATTTTAGGAAAATATAATTAATTTCCAGTGAAAATTTACTTGAAATACCCTTAAAAATAGGACTTTAAGAAACAATGTAAAGAAGTTATAAGAACTTTTTTAAGAGAGTGTGTTTAGACACTTGAAAATTGTTACAATTATTCAGCATGCATGGCACCATACTAAGAATATATTTGTTTTTTTTGAGTGAAGTTTATCAGCAAAATATCATTGTAGGTATTTGAATTTTTAAAAGAGATTTTGTTTCAACAAACAAACAAAATTAATTCATTAAAATTTATCGTTTTTACTTCTTTGCTCGATAAAACAAGGCAACAAAATTCACGTTCTCCGTGGTGCCAAAGTTTTAAGAGCTAATTTTGATTAATTTGAGGTCACTGAATCCAAATTTGCTGTTTGATTTTTTTCACCTGCTCAAATATTTTAGATTCGAGGGTTAACTTCTGAAAAAAGATCAAAATTCACTTGTTTCTGCATAACCTCTACTGCATGAACTAATAAGTAGAGAAAAAAAATTGTCAATAGAAAGAATTTAAATCACTTCTAGCTTAGAAATTGATGCCAAAAAAATTGAGCTCTTTGAAAAGTTTAAGAAATAAGACAATTTTTTAGATTATAAATGTAGTTTGCGACGTTTTGTAGTACTGAATCAAGCTCAAATACTGTTGGAAAAAAATCAAGACCATATATGGGTTCGTATGCAGTAGGGGATTTAGAAATGCTCTACAGTGTATTGTTTGAAACTTTTATGACTACTTCGAACTTCAAACAAGTGGTAATTTTTTTATTTTGAAATTTCTATAAAAATTGGCAACAATTTCGTCAGAATATTTGGTTTGGGGTCATTTTTAAATTTCTCTACCCTGCACAGTGGTTTAAAACTCGAAAAACGTGATCATGGGCTTTTTGATGCCTTAGATGTCAAAATAGCTTAATGACATGTTCTACAATGTTTCATTATTTTTAATTGCGCATATTATGCCATTATTATTTTTCTGATCGATTCACCTAAAAGTAGGATATTTTTTTTATTTTTTGAATTTGTCATCCAATCAAAATGATGTGTTCAAAAAACTTGTAGACAATACAATTTTAAAAAACTTTGTAAAAGACTTTGAAGCTCTATCTCTCAAAACAACAGGTTTATAAACATTTTTTCTTAAAACTAACCTCAAAAAACGAAATTTTCGTTTAACTTTTTTCAAAATGACTTTCGAGTCTTACTTTATATGAGAGAGTTGTAACAATTGTAAAAGTACACAACTTCATTGTAGGTGTCAAGTTTCATCTTGACGATAAATGGTACTTTTTATGTAATTACGTTTTAAAATTGCATATTTCCATTGTTCCATATCTCTAAAAGTTGCAAACTTATGAAAACAAAATTATATGCATTTGAAAGGCACATTCTTAAGCTTTAATGAACATATAATTTCATTTGTATGTATCAAGTTTTACTACTAAAATCATTTATCTGAACGATGGTAGTTTTGAAGTTTTTGTTAAGCCAGCCAGGCAAACTCTTGCTTTTTAGCAAAAGGAAGGATGAAATCTTCTTTTTTTTCTATTCCTACCGTTGACAAGTAAGACGACATTTCTTAATTTGTTAAGATTGAAGAGTTGGCCCTGTCTAGAAGCGTTAGTTCCATTATATTTAGTAAATCATTTATCTGAAAGACCTGATGGCAATACAGCAAAGCGTTTTTTTTCAAGAATCAGAAAAATCTGCAGAAATCAATGGTACTTATAGAGTACGATTTGTTTTTTCTGTATTAACTTTTAATATTGAAGGTATAGATTTGGAAGTCATCCAACGATGCGGTGCTATTCTGCAAGTTTTGGCTTCTGGCCAGAAAATAAATGTGGAAAAATTCGATATGTTTTCTAAGGAAACGGTCATAAAACTAGTCAATTTGTATCCGTGGTATTACATATATACCCGCAGCAGTTCACAAAATTTTATTTCATGGGGCTCAAATCGTGAAACACTTTTTAATACCCATTGGGCAATCATCCGAAGACGTTCAAGAGTCTAGGAATAAGGATATTCGAAATTTTAGAGAACATCACTCTCGAAAATTTTCAAGGCAAGCAACAAACATCGACCTTATGCATCGGATGCTCGAATCTTCGGACCCTCTTATAACAAGTCTAAGAAAATCTAAACCAAGACCACATTTTTCCTTTGTTGCCTAAATGCTTGATTTAGAACAATCAGAAGAAGAAGATCATGAATTTAATTTTTAATATTTCATTCTAATTTACTCTCTTACACATCTATTTAACCAAAAATAAAACTTTATAAATAAAGAAAAAAACTTTAAAGAAAGCCATGAAAATTAAAAGTTACAAAGTCATGCATCTATGCCACTTTCGTGTTAAAAGGGCAACATTTTTAAAGATGTGTGTCGATAAAATACGCAAAATGCGCGTTATTTCAAAATTACCTTCTTTCAGATAAATGATTTACTAACTATAATGGAAATAACGCTTCTAGACAGGGCCAACTCTTCAATCTTAACAAATTAAGAACTATCGTCTTCACTTGTCAACGGTAGGAATAGAAAAAAAGAAGATTTCATCCTTCATTTTGCTAAACAGCAAAAGATTGCCTGGCTTGCTTAACAAAAACTTCAAAACTACCATCTTTCAGATAAATGATTTTAGTAGTAAAACCTGATACATACAAATGAAATTATATGTTCATTAAAGTTTAAGAATGTGCCTTTCAAATGCATATAATTTTGTTTTCATAAGTTTGCAACTTTTAGAAATATGGAACAATGAAAATATGCAATTTTAAAACGTAATTACACAAAAAGTACCATTTAACGTCAAGATAGAAACTTGACACCTTTAATGAAGTTGTGTATTTTTACATTTGTTACAACTCTCTCATATAAAGTAAGACTCGAAAGTCGCTTTGAAAAAAGTTAAACGAAAATTTCGTTTTTTGAGGTTAGTTTTTAGAAAAATGTTTATAAATCTGTTGTTTTGAAAGATAGAGCTTCAAAATCTTTTACAAAGTTTTTTAAAATTGTGTTGTCTACAAGTTTTTTGAACTTATCATTTTGATTGGATGACAAATTCAAAAAATAAAAAAAATATCTCACTTTTAGGTGGATCGATCAGAAAAAAAATAATGGCAAAATATGCGCAATTGAAAATAATGAAACATTGTAGAACATGTTATTAAGCTATTTCGACATCTAAGGCATCAAAAAGCCCATGATCACGTTTTTCGAGTTTTAAACCACTGTGCCCTGGGGCCTAAAAAGTTTCTTTTTAGTTCTAAATTCATCCATGGTTTTTAGCAGAATTTTTAAGTAACCATAGTTTGTATTGGAAAACTGAATATTTTATTCTGAAAATTCAACCTCATATTTTATGTAGAACCAAGCCTGCTCACGTTTTTCCTGTCAATTTAAGAATTTTTAAAAGGTAAACTTCCGCTTAACACCTTTGTCGAAGACTGTAATTTTGTTTCTTATTGGGCAAAAATGTTATCAGCAATTTAATAGGGGTATCTCTTTTGCAGTATGGCATTGTAAAACAATCAATTACACTAAAGTAGGAACAAAAACCATAAATAAGCTTGGATCCACAAAACATACAAAAATAATGTTGATTTTGTTGAAAAAAATATTCAATTTTCCGATACAAACACAAAAGTTCAAGTTTATTCATGTAAACGTTACCTTAAAAACTCTGCAAAAAATCATGAATGAATTTTTAACCAATACGAAACTAGACCCCAGGGTTTGATAAATTCAAATTGAACAATCCTTTAAGAATCTGTAATATCAATGTTTAGCAATAAAATTGTATCTATTACTGAATGTTCAACAGTTGAAATAATCAACATTCGATGAGTGAGTTATAAGATGGAATGCACTTCAGAACAATTTTAAATTCACCGATACTTGAATTTTGTGATCTGAAATGACACACTTGGTATCCGTAACTTATCAAAAAACGGTAGAATATCACATTTGAATCAATTGAATACTTTTGGTTCGTAAAATGGCCATAATGACGACTGATTTTTTTTTTTTGGTATTTATTTGTGACACTTGTAACGCGATTGACTAAATGAAAAGATTATTTAGCACACCATTTAAAAAAAATGTGACCTTGATTTAAAAGCATCAACCAAAAAAAAATTTAATGCATTAAAGTGTCGTAAATTTCAGCTTTTCTACACCCATAACGATTTTGTATAAGATGTTTTTTAATCATTTTTAGAAAAAGTGATAAAATCCTCAAATCTGAATCGAGTTCGTCTAAATGTTCAGTGATATGGATATGATGAAACATCCAAATCAATTAAATGAGTTGAAAATTTAAGATCATCAAAGCCTGGAAAATCTTGAATTTATGACCGGAAAAAAAACCGGGAAAGAACCGGGAATTACAAAATTAAAAAGTTGTGACCACCCTGTCTGGGTAATCTGAGTTTTGAGTTCAGATTTCAAAACCCATAGTTCTGGTTCGTTAAGAATTCAAAAATTATAATCAAAATTATGGACATAAATCGTACTCAAACCCTGGTTAGATGTGTGAAATTAACTTGCCTTAATTGAATAAACTCGCGTTCAATTTTGAATTAATTTTAATTAAGTTAATTTTAAATAACTCTGAATTTCCTCAAATATTGAACTTGTTCCATTTTCAATTCGAAGAATCGTTGCAACATGACAAAGCATGATAGTTAAGATTTCCCTCCCTTCCCCCACTTATTTCGAAAAAGTAATCATAGAGATAGACACAGATGTTATGTAAAATGATGTGAAATATGCTAAATTTATAACGTCTCATTAGAAATTTCGAAAAAAAAGAAATTGTAATGTGATACGTTCTTGCCGCTGTTATTCAGAAACGGATATTGTTCTGAACGAACATATTTGCTATCTGCACATCTGCATTTTTATTGCATTAATAACTGCATTCATTCACGAACTTTGCGCGCATTTCCTTCAAATTGCTCAACCCAATCGTCGTCACTCAGTCCTAGTCAACTTCAGATTTGAACTAGTTGAATGACCCATAGCCCGAAGAAAATCCTGGTTTCAGTTTTATGGACTCCTCGAATTGGTATCGAATTTCTCGAACGTCATTCGGTTGTCGATTAGCAAAATTCAAAATATCTTCCTGCCACGGCTTGATTTTTAGTGGAGTCGACGAAATGACCATAATAAAAGGTTCGCTACCGAACGAAGAGACGGATTCACAAATTTACGAGCTCCGTTTTCTAGTTCGATAATTGATGAACTCTCAAGCAGGAATGCGAAGCTCTCGAATTTCAATCTGCTGATGGGGTTTAATCAATTAATTTCGTCTATTTTTGGATTAGCAGAGGAAGATGGTTTTCGACAAGTGGCATTTTTATGACGTTCAAATGGTTTGGATATAAGCTAATGCATCCAACTTTGAAATTAATTAGTATCATCAATTACGGTTGATAATTATTTCGTTCAATGGTGAAAATATCCATTTAGGTAAAATCGTGATAAAACCCGGCTTGAGGCTTCCAAAGTTAAAAAAAAACTAAATGTTTTGAGACTTTTGGTGTTGTAGGATATCCCTTAAAATTTTGGCTTAGTTTTCATCAGCTTATTACCAAACATTGTGCCAGTGAGGACAGCAAACCAATTAACATGCCTAAACCGACCATGTTCAAACTCAAAAGACGAAACATTCCCAGAATTTAGCGACAACATAAACAAAACCAATCAAGCATCCATGTCACCTTTTTTTGTGCCAGTCATCCACCAAATCCGATTTCAAATACCCCTAGTAAATGATTTTAATTTCCATCCCCAACTAACTTCTCGCTTTTCTGTTCGCGGTCTTTCACAATTTCACACGTCTCTCTTTGGGGCAATTTGCTCGGTTCCCCAAATTTGTGTGCAATTACGCGCGAGATTTGTCGTTAAAGCCGGATCAATTGATTGATTGCGGTTATGCAACTCTCTTCACTCTTGATCTGGATAAGTGGGTGAGGTTTTTGGCCTCCCGTTAATAAGCTGGAGATAATTTTGTTTAATTGTCGCCACCAATTGAAGGTGACTTTTGAGGTGGGTTGAATAATTTTGTGAGTCGTAGAAACAATTTGAATTTTTCATTTGAATTAGGAATCCAAAACAAAATTATCAGCGCAATATTGAATGATTTTTTTGACAGATATCTGTAAGATCATTGGCTTTCACGTCTATTTAAAGTCGCTTGGTGGCAGTCACCTTCATCTGTTGTTTGGTGTCATTCTTGTGTGCTGTATGAATCACAAATCCCAAGCTCGTTGATGAGTAATTTCAGTTAAGTGATCACTTTGATGAGAAAAAAACAGATTGATGAGGTAATCCTACATGGATAAACCAATACCAACTTTTTTCTCACCTTTTCTTTGATTATTTCAATAAATATTTGATGTTTTTCATTCTAGAAAGTTTTTTGATGACTTGTCAAAATATTTTTGTACCACTTGTTCATACTGTAATAAACACTATCTTGATTGTCAATTTGTTCAAATATGTTACTAAGCAGTTGATAATTTTTCAAATCTACTAAACAAAAATTGGGAGAAAACAAACGTTATTCGAAAAAAGATCGTAACCTACACTGATGACGCATAGATACATCCATAAATTCCAAACTATAAACATCCATTGATTGTAGCTTGTAGGGATTATGACGTTTACAGTAGAGTTTTTGCCAGAACCTGGGGGTGGAGGTTTTGAAATTCAAATTTAGCTAAAAATAATAAGAATACCAAAAATACACAATAAATAAGGAAATCGGTTTCTAGTAGCATTTTCTTACTCATAATTATCACACAAACTCAAAAAATAATAAATTTTACTGAAAAAAATTTATCAAAACTTCCAAAACAGATCACATTGAAAGTTTCAAATCAATGTGATAAGTTTTTCAAAATGATGTTTCTGAACTAGAAATTTGCTTCTAAAAATATTCAAGCAGTCTTATTTTGAAATTTTCAATGAATATTCCCAAAACACAGATTTAGAAAAAAAGTTGAATTCTAAAATGAATATTAGATCATGTTAAAAAAGTAGCTCTGATTACTTGTTAGAAAAATGATAAAATTGTTATTCATTATTCATCTTAATTTACATTTTTTTCTTCATTTTCAAGTGAAGGGTTGATTTAAAAATTCAATTGTAGTGTTTTGAATTAGAAAAAAATTAATCGCTATTTGAAATGTGAATTTTTGATTCGGAAAAAAATCAAAGGTTTATGTTTTTAAAACACCAAAAATTCTGAATTGAAAAACATAGGCGCACTTATCAAAAATAAAATGAGTGCCCCTAATTTGGACCTAGAGCCTACTTTAGTCCTGAATTGACGAAAATTCTAAACAATTCATTTTGCTAGCATAGGATAAAAAAAACAGATTTTAACTTTTTGACACTCATTTCTCAAAACGTGCCCCACTTATTGAGCTGTCTTATTTACCACTGATGAGGAAGAGATACTCCTATGCACATAATGAGCTGTTATTCTTTCTGAAATTTTCAACGTTTTAAAAAATGTACCTCCTCATCAGTGGTAAATAAGACAGCTCAATAAGTGGAGCGCGTTTTGAGAAATTAAAGTCTGTTTCACATAGAATCTGGTCGCATCTTTTCATTTACTGCAGCGCCCCTAGTTGTCACATCGCGAATCCATTGACAGTGTTTTGATCCGGATGGTTTGTTTACTTATGGTGAAAATTTCAACAAGATTGAAGCAGTCAGTCCAACGTTATAGACGATGGAACGCGAAAGGCGAGACAAAATTCGGCACACTCACGTAGAGAAACCGACGTGGTTAGGGGTAAAGATCGCGAAATTCATGAAATATCCAAAATCGACTGTAAGTTCGGTGCTGCAACGTTGCCGGGAGACCCTCAAGTTGGATCGAGCAAAACAAACCAGGCGTAAAAGTGGAACATATGACCGGAAACTGCGAGCAAAGATAATTCGACCAGTTCACAATAATCCTGGAATCTCCTTGCGTGATTTGGCGAAAAAGTGCAAGACGAACCACAGTACAGCTCGACGAATTTGTTTGCAAGAAGGCTTGCGGTCGTATCATACAAGCAAACACCCCAACAGGACGCTGAAACAAAACCTGGTTGCCAAAACCAGGGCAAGGAAGTTGTACGAGAAAGTGTTGACCAAGTACAACGGATGCATTTTGATGGACGACGAAACTTACGTCAAAATGGATTTTGGACAAATACCCGGTAAAAAATTTTACATATTATTCCTAAAATAAAAGAAATTCAATGGAAAACCTTGAAAATTTGTAAAGGGTCCAAAACTAGGAGACTTTCGACTTTGATGTGCCATTTTTAGACCTGAAACACCAAAACTTTGTGTCAATACCAACAAATCAACAAAGGTGCGAATTTATAATTGGAGCGTAATTCATAACCTTTATTGAACATTTCTAAAAAAATTTGCCAGTTCTAACCAATTTAACTATAAGTAAGTGTACTTAAAAAAGTTTTAGCTGTTGTTATGCTGATAGAGCTGACGAGGAGTAAATGTGTTTTTAATCGCTTTAAATCTGTTATACTTCTTTATGATAATATTTGAATGTAGATTATATTTTAATGAAATAGTTTATCTATTTTAGAAAAATTCTACTTTTTATAGGTATTTTAGTTCTAGTTCCAATGAAAGGAACCGGCTCAGCACCAAAATAGGAACAGTAGGTTCAAAGTTGGAAATCTTTCAATAACGGCGAAACCTATGTTGAAAATCTTCATTGAAACTTGCAGATGAGATCATGGACTCCTGAAAGATATAATCCTCCCGTCCATTTATGAGAAATACATGATTATTTGAAAACCATCGCTGAAAAGGTCCAAAGTAGGGCAACTAACTCTCTTTCTAAAAATTTAAATAGTTTGACTTTAAAATTAAATGTATATTAAAAAAAAAATTAAAAAAAAACTGTACTGAATTTTATATTCGGTAAATTTTTGTAAAATTAAAACAAGCTATGAAGATTTGAAAGATAAGTTTTTTGCCATTTAAGAAGGATTTTTTTTAATAAACACGTCTTACCACTATAAAAATTTTTGTTGAATTTAATTGATAACTTTGATGATTAATTTGGTAGATTTTGGCGTCCTGGAGTCGAATCTTTTGTCAAATTTGGACTATCACATTTGGTTTTGGTAATATGGAGTTTTAAAATGTGTTAGTTTTTAAGTGAAATCAATCATTAATAACTGATCAACTATCAAATCTACATTTAAGAAAAGATCTGGTTCTGATTTTGTTTATTGTACTTCTTAATACTTAATCTATGTATATATATAAAAAGCAATTTCTGTATGTTTGTTTGTTTGTCCTCTATAGACTCAGCCGTCTTAAGAGCTAGAGGTCTGAAATTTGGCATGGATGCTCATTAGGACCAGGAAGGATGAAAAATGTTTTTAGATTTTCGGATGACCCCTTCTGAAGGGGGTCGTCCATAGAAGACAAATATTGTTTTCGCGATATTGACGTTACTTTTTGTCGGATCGTGTTGAAAATTTGCATATGAGTGTTTCGAACGACGAGCAATCGATTTCAGGTGTCAAATTTTGTGTAAGGGGTCAGCCAAAGGGGTCGTCCATATTAACTGTTCGCTGTTTTTGCAATATTGACGTTATTATACATCGTATTCAGATGAAAATTGGTACACGATAGTTTGTAGTGATGTGCAAACGATTTGAGGTGTCAAATTTAGTGTAAGGGGCCGGCAGAAGGGGTCGTCCATATTAAATTTTCAGTATCTAAGTGATATTGACGTTTTTATACATCGGATTGGGGTGAAAATTTGCACATAGGAGTTATTAGGGACAAACAACTGATTTCACTTATCCTAACTAAAATCGGGGGTCGGCCAAAGGGTCGTCCATATTAACTATTCACTGTTGATATGATATTGTCGTTATTATACATCGGATTCAGACGAAAATTTGTACATGAGAGTTTTGAGAGACGAGCAGTGAATTTCAGGTTTTAAATTCAGTGTAAGGGGCCGGCAAAGGTGGTCGTCCATATAAATCTTTCGATATTTTTGCAATATCGTCGTTATTTTACATCGGATTGTGATGCAAATTTGCACACGGTAGTTTTCAGGGACGAGCAACCGATTTCAGATGTCAAATGTTTGCCAGGGGTAGACGAAAGGGGTCGTCCATATAAATAAATTTTTCATTGTTTTTTAGCAAAATTGACGTTATTATACAATGGATTGCTTTGAAAATTTGCACACGGGAATTTTGAGGGAAGAGCAATCGATTTGAGTCATCAAAGATTGTATAAGAGCCCCCGAAAAGGGTTTAGCTTTTTGGCAATAATTAAAATATAAAAAATTTATACACGTGGTTTTTTGGCACGGTCAAAGCATTTCTGATTTCAAATTTAGTAGCAGACGACAGACAAAGTGATCGACCAACATTTTTGCAATTATTACTTAACAATGAATTCGGAAGTGCATCTGGAAAATGCTTGGCAATTGGCTTTCATAAAAACTGTTCATGACATATTCCAAGTTGAAAGCGAAACGGAATTCGTATGGGATCAGCTAGTACTTAATAAGTATTGATGATGAAGATTCTAAAAATTTAAAAAGGCAAAATTCAACAGTTTAAAAAATTTGGAAAAATATCATTAGGTACAAGTATGTTTGACATCACAGCAGAAAATTAAAAAAAAAAACTTGATTTAATTTAACAAATATGTTGAAACCTGAAAAAAGATTCGATTCACGCTTAAAAAATATCTAAAATTCAATTTGGTATAAAACTTCTTAAAAAATTTGTTTAATGAGAAAAAGTTAAGAAATAGAAAATTTTATAACTTTTTTTTGCAGAACTCAGAATTTCTCAAGGAACGCCGCCACCCGTAGCATAGAGGATAGCCTTCAAGTCTTCTAAGCCAGGGGGTATGAGATCGAATCCCGGTCGCGGCATACTTATAGTACACTTTCAGTGGGTTGGTGGTTTTAGCATTTGTAAGATGCTAGCCTTCATAGCCTTGAAAAATGGACGCTTAGAGTTAAGAAAAAAGGAATCTCTTCGAGGAAACATAATGTTTCATTGAGGTCCTGTATAAAAAAAAAAAAACAAGTGCCAGTCACTTGAAATTCAAGTGATGAGCTAGTGAACATTGATACGGTCACTTGAAACTTAAGTGAAGGGTAAGTGAAATATACATGACCTACTTGAAATGAAGATATTCACTGAACTTTCACTTTTAAGTGAAACTATAAGTGTATTTTAAGTGTGATTTTTGTTTCAGTGTGTGCATAACTTATAGAATTCTTTAAAACTCGTGTACATTATCGAACGTTTGCGCAAACAGTTCAAGTCGAATCGAATCGGCTCAAAGTTTCAATATGTTTTGTTTAAACTTTCCTTCTCTATATTTTCTCTTTTTAAGCTCTCATGTCGATTTCGCTCAAAATGTGTATATACACCCACCAATTCTTCAGACTCCAATAATAAGTTTCCTTGGAGGTGGAATTATTGGCATAATATTCTATGACGGACTGGCATTGTCCTTCCAGCGCAAACGCATTGCATATGTCTGGTGAAAAAAAAAAAACAAATAAAACATATCCCATATCCTATAAAAGAAAAGACAGGATGGAAAGAATCAGCCACCAAGGATGTTGAATGATGTGTGTGTATGTAAACCGACATTAGAAAAAAAAACATTCTTTGTTTACAATCGGCAATAGAAAACAGTTTCTCGTTTCTCATTCCCATCCCATTCCCATCGAAGATAAAGTAGGATGAAAAAAACCACCGGCAAAACCTTCGTTTGCTAACTGACTCAGTTGGCACACCACTGGGTAAGTTATCGGACTGGCAAGTCGGAGTAAGAATGTTGCGTTGGGTTCGATTCTCACTTTATTTTTATTTACATATATTTTGGGATAAATTATCCAATGGGATTAGAATCCCATATTTTTCTTGTTTCGCTTGAATGTAGTGGTCATGCATCTTTTGCCTGGAAGCTCGAGTCTTCATACCAGTAGTGTTTTTCCATTCATAAATATCATCTTTGGAACAGTGCACTTTTCAGCGCATTTTAGCATATGCAACCTCTTCTTTGGGTGTTCTTTATGGCGTCCTTTGTGCATGGCAATACTCTGTTCAAATTCTGTGTTTGGAGGCTGTAGAGTCCGATCGATTTTTGTCTTTTAAACCCGTTTCAACAAAAATCGATTAATGAGCTTTCTATCACGAAATTAGTCTGTCAATTGACTAATTCCCTTTTTTTAGTAATCTGGGGTCTTTTTAGTTCCGTTCTCAACAGAAGATTTGAAAATCTTCAAAAAAGTTGTGTTTTTTTTTCAACAATACTTATCGAGAGCCCAGTCAATCTTCAACTGCTCGAGATAAAATTAATTAAAAATCATCGCAATCAAAACTTTTGGTCAGCATCGACTTGCTTGCATAACCGAAATTGACAATTATCGAGTCAATTGCTGCTTCTTGACGTCTACGTCATTGGCAGCACAGACATGGAGAGAAGGTGAATTACGTGATAATAGCTCCGAAAAATATGCAATCCATACTTCCACCAATTATTTGTGTGTGTGAATGTGAACAAAACACAACGAAAGATTAACACTGAAGATGGATCGATCGAACGTTCAATCGATTGTAAATTTGCGACCGTAATTATTTCTTTCACAGCTCCCAAACATTATTTTATTTTCTTTCAAGGAACCATAAAAATAAGCGGTCCGGCGTCATTCGCCAGTAAAAGTAGAGGAATGAACTTCTTCGAAGCTCTGCAGAAAGCAGCAAACATTGTATGCAAAAATAAAAATAATGAAAAAGAAATAAAAAAAACGGAAGTTGGGTTTTGGCGAACGATAACATGCAATTTTGACTGGTTATGGCAGCTGCAAATGTCTTTGCTTGGATGCAGCTTGATTTTTGACCAAATGCATCAGCCATTATTGATATTAGACTCTTAATGTAATTGTATCTTGTTTGTTTCAGGGTTGCTAGCGAACCGGGAAAACCGAGAATACCGGGAAAAACTTTGAAATTTCATCGCGTCACCGGGAAACCGGGAAAAAACTGGGAATTTCGGCACCTCACCGGGAAAATTTTCATGTTTGAAAGTTTTTCACTGAATTTCCAAAATATTTTTAAATTTATATCTTATTGTAAGAGTAGTTTCTACAGTTTCGATATAGATTGACATCATGAACGCTTATTTCCGTTCATTAGTAACTAACAAACGAAGTTAGAATAACCCTTTTACTAATTTGGCGGAGCGAATAAGAGATATCTATTTTTTTCCCTCTCCGCAAGCGTGCTCTATTTACAAGCATAGCTCAAATGTTACACATTTAAAAGCGAAACTATAACCAACAAAATTAAATACAAAATGTGTGGTAACTCAATGATACCAAGTTTGTACAATTTTCACCAGTCATTTCTGATAGATATATAGCGTGTTGAATTTTAGTGTTTCTCGGCGTAGATTTCTTAGGGCCTGAATGTTTCTAATGATGTTATCTAGTTTCCGGCTACATACCAGTTCGGTTTTCGACGTCAAATGATTCAGTGTTCAATTTACATGTTTCATAACATTATTTTATCCAAAAAGCAAATATTTTGGCAGCGTAAGACGTTTTTAAGCAAAGTTACAATTTTCTGATCAAAGGAATCTCTTTTTCACCAGAAAAGATATTGTTTTTCATTGTTCTTGTTAGGTTCATTTGAATTGGCCTGAGGAACGAAACCTTATATCGAAAGTGTTTTGTTTTAATATATGTTCTATGTATTAGGTAAAAATTGTGTCAAAAACAAGCTCCTACCGAAATGTAAGGTCTTTATCTTGATACAAAATAATATCTGCATTCAAACCATAAATTTCAGCCCTGTCTTATTCACGATTTTCTATATTTTCACGAATCTCTAGTTCAAATGCCACTTCTGAAGTTATTGTTTATTTTTTTAAAAACCATTTTTTTTCCAAAACATGCCTTTGAGTTTGTACAAGAAAAATATCTGCACTTGGAAAACAACTAAATATTTTCCTGCAATCTGATGATTTTCAGTTTTGTATGAAAATCCCTATTCAAGTTGCAAGCTGATTTCACGCTATGTTTCGATGTATATTTTCTAAATTTTTTTTATACAAACTATACTTTTTTTTAACAACTCTACACCAATTCTAGAAAAACTGAAATTGTGGCACAGTGGCTCACAAAACCACATTATATTGTTGAAGTTGAACAATAATAGATGCCAATTTCGTTGCATTCGTTCCAAAAAATGTATGAAAACCTGTTAATTTGATACGAAAAGACTACATGTTAAAATAATTCGAAAGATTTTTCTCGATTTCTTATTGGTTAATAAGTTTTGAAAAAAAAATTGATAAAAATTTGAGGGCTTTAATTGATTTTTTTTATTCACCATGATTTTATATTCAAAAACGAGTATAATATATACGGGAAAATCATCATTTTTAACCTGGAAAAACTTTGGAATTTCAAAACCAAAAATCGCTAGCAACCCTGTTGTTTGTATCAATAATAAACCTTTTATGAGAGTAAATACTTTTAGTAAAAAAAAACCTACAAAATTCACCAACAAATGTGTCCCAGAAAAAGAGGAACCTCCAAGGAATGTGATCCATTTCGTGAAGGTTTTTCCGATAAACCAGCCATTTCCACAGTAAATTTTGCCCAACCTTAGCCAACAATAGCTCAGAACCACGTGAAACTTCACCACGAGCGTGTCCTTTTAGCGTCCTTTTGCTATCGTCATCGTCTGAAGCCTTGAACTCTTCTACTGTTGTATTGAGATTCGGGAAAAAGGTGTATAGTTTTTCCTTCACCGAAACATGAAAAGGACGACTGACTGTCGTGTTGTTGTTATTATTGTGCTTGAATTTACTATGGGTATAGTGGGATATTGATTTTTCATGTCGATAGGTATGCGACACTAGTTCTATCAATTATAATAAATTATTATAACTATAGGGGGAAGTCGTCTACTACCGGACACTTAAGGTTTTTAAGCAATAACTTCAAAAATAGATTTTTGTAAATATTGGTTCCTCTACTGATTTGATGAGTATCAATATTATGATCACTTAACTATATTAGAAAAAAAATAATTTACAACATATTCATGCGGTAAGAGAAATCATTTCATGTTAATTTTCACTCATTTCCAAAAGTGTTATCTATGGCCGGACACTACGAATTACTTCACCAAAGTTGTCACCAATGGCACAAAAACGTAGCAAAATGACTGAATTCACTTGCACAGGTCTTGTGAATACATGTTTTCCAATACTGAACGTTCTATGAAGCCAGTCATAAAAGTTTTTTTGACAAACCAGAATGAAACATTTGTTTCGAAAAAACAAGAGAAAAATTGTCTATGACCGGACAGCAAAATCTTAAGTTTCTCAGAGGACCAAAATAGTTTCGTTATTGAACCCTTATCTTCTGCTAACCATTTGGGGGTGCTATAGAGATGAAAAAATTAAAGTTTCAAGTTAAAAACATCAATCATTTTGAATATTTTCTTGTCCGGTCATAGACAACAATTTGGTGTCCGGTCATAGAGAAATCGCACTTTTTTTCATTTTCCTAATATTTCGTTTGAACTTCCGTTTTGTTATCTTACATCTACTGTAGTCGAAAGATAACCAATCAACGATGTCGTTCATGTGCAGTTCAAATTTTACAAGCCGAAAAAACTGACCTCAATACAAATGCAAAGTTTAGGCGATCCTCTTCGTACTACTAGGCAAAAGCTTTAGATGCCTATCATTGGTTTACCTTTTCAGATTGGATTACCATATTTCTAACACCATATCAGGCTACCTTTTACTTTATTTTCATTGCGTTAAAACATTATTAGGATATTGTGTTTTCGAAAAATCTATGTTGTCCGGCCATAGGCGATGTCCGGCCATAGACGACTTCACCCTACTCAGGGGAAACTCACATTAGATCACCAACTGAAACAGGCGGCTAGTAGCTTCTAAGCTTTTTTAACATTGATTTTATTTAAAATCTATTGTTGCATAAATATAAACCGAGCTACTTTTTTCAACGAAACCCAAACTGTTGCGGTTTTTGGCGTTCGTCGATAAACACCCACCTTAAAGAAATTGGCACCTAATGAAGAAATTGTAGCCTAAGGGAAAAACCTCGAAGCAGTTTGTGGCAAAACGATATCAGTAGATATTTCCAATAGCGCAAGACGTGTTTTACTAACCGAGTGTTTTGTTTTTGGTTTACCGTCCGATGTTGTATGCTTCTTTAACCAACTTGCTGGTTGATTCATGAATTTTGTCCGACTAATCATTGGCTGATTTGGACCGAACCGCGGCTAAAGTGAAACAGGTGTGGCTTACCTGTCTCTTGTCTGTCCTATTTTGTTTCGGGCTCGATTGGATGTGACGAACCGGCGATGGGGTTACATCATCTGCTTGATGGTGTTTATTTGTAATGGATAGTAAAATTTGTTTCTGGGTTTTTGGGAAAAATTCTCTACATGTTCATGATTATTTTATCGAGGACTAGCTGATCCCGAACGAAGTTCGTTTCGCTAGCAACAGTAAAAATGTGGTCCAAGTTGATGTCGTTGTTTGCAAAAAAGGGAAAAATACCTTCGCTTTAAGAGTATTCATATTCAGAAGGTGAAAACCCATCCACAGTTTCTTTTCGAAACGCCGTTTTGGCGAAAGCATATACAGTTTATATAGATGACTAGCTGACCCGGTGTGCTTTGCTATACCTTTAAAAAATAAATGATATTTTCAGAAATTATTCAAATTTTTGTTGTTTTGTTGATATTATTTTAAATCAAATTATAATATAATTCAAAAGCAACCGCTATAAAATGAGAGCTGCAGCTGGAGTTTCGAATTGCAATAAAAATATCACTTAAACTGAATCTTGATCTATACATTTGTGTTAAAGATCTGATAGTTTTAATCTGTTTCTTCAAGCTTCGCCCTGAAAAATGAGGGTCTCAAATTATTCGTACGCAAACAACCTAAAGGTCGAACACGAAATTATTGCGACACCGGAAATGTCATGCCAATTTTCTTATAATATTTAGAATCAAACAAAAATTTAAGGGGGGGGTAGAGTCTAACGGGTATAAAAAACACCATTTTCACGATTTTTTTCTAGAGCTATCCTTCAAACAAATGTATTCAAATTCTTTGCATTATACAAAGCATTATTAAAAGAACATTTAGTAATTTTTTCGTAGAAAAATATTGAAAAATGAGCCGGTGACGGAGCATTTTCGAGGATGCCTTTTAGAAAACAGGATTTGCGGTGGACACTGTATCTCAGCACAGAATCATCTGAAGTCAAAAAATCAGAGCAAAATATTTTTAATGGATGTTTTTCTGGACCCCAACGTTTTTGTTTAACTTAAAAATATTTTAATGAAATTTTTGTGGCTGTTTGAAGTAAAAACTACGATTTTTCACTTAAAAATCCGCCATTTTTCACCTCTAAAATCTCCCCAAAGTAAAAAAATCAAAAAAGAAAAACGTTGGGGTCTGGTATTTTATATGTAGAAAATATGTTCCAAATTTGAAAAGAATCGGAAAAGTAGTTTTCAAATGACGATGTCCACGGACTTTAAAAATGTGCTTTCGAGAAAAACGCGTTGAAAGTTTCTGCTCTTGCTTTCTTGCAGTATTAGATAGGAGGAGATAAAGGCCTATAACTTCTACAGTTTTGCTTCAATTGACTTGAAAATTTGACACAACATTCTTGAAATGTTTTACAATAAGAAAATAGAAAAATAAAAAAATCGATTTTTTGAAAGTGTTAGACCCTACCCCCCCCCCCTTAAGGGAAGTTTTAAACATATATTTACTTCAAAAATCTAAAGAAAAGTTATTCGATGGAGCCTTGAGTATAAAATTAAACGCATTTTCGCTTGATGTCCTCCATCAAAGTCTTTACAGTGTCATCCGGGACCAGTTTCTCAGTTTTTTTTCCATTTTCTTAACATGTCCTTCTCGTCTTTGACTGTCTTCTTGCTCCTCCGAAGTTCCCGCTTCATTATTTCACAGCGCCCATGCGTCCGGGCGCAGCTCCGGACAGTTTGGCGGGTTCATTTCCTTTGGAACAAAATGGACAGAATCGGCCTCATACCACTCCAGGACACTTTTAGAATAGTGGCATGTTGCCAAATCTGGCCAAAGTAGCGAAGCTTCATCGTGATGCTGCAAGAACGGCAAAAGGCGCTTCTCGAGGTACTCAGATTTCTAGATCTCGCCATTTACTGTGCCCTTTGCCACGAAAGGCTAACTCCTCAGACCGCAAGAGCAGATGGCCTGCCAAACGAGATATTTGAAGGCGATCTTCGACATTTTCTTCTTCTTAAAATTGTCGTCCACATCGAGCTTGCTCTTGCCGGTGAAAATCTCTAACCCCGGAATTTTCTTAAAATCGGCTTTTATATACGTTTCGTCGTCCATCACACAGCAGCCATATTTTGTCAGCATTTTCTCGTAGAGCTTTCGTGCCCGCTACCGTGCTACCTTTCCCTCCGTCTTTTTGTTCTGCGGTCCCGGTTTTCTTCCAGATCCTTTGGCGTGGTCCAACGTCAACCGCTCCTGGAACCGCTTCAACACTCTGGAGACGGTTGAATGATGAATGTTCAACATTTTTCCCAACTGCCGGTGCGACAGGTCAGGAAATTCCAGGTGTTTGGAAAGAATTTGTTCTCTCGACTCGCGCTGGTTCACCTCCATTTTCGTTGAATTGAAAAACACCCTCGAGTTTGACAGCATGTAAACAATACACATCAATGAGAAAGTGTGCAAAATTTTATTGATTTCTATCCAATTGTAAAAAAAGTTATGCCATGTTGAATATGTTTCGTAATAATTTCGGGTGCGCCCTTTAGAAGAACATTTCAAGCATTGAGAAACTGAGGCAACTCTGAACATTTTTTCGCTTCTTAACTACAAAAGTATGTGTTTAAACTGGCATTTCTACACGCAAAATAATTTTCACTTAAAAAATAAGTGACATCTGTAGTAAATTCTCGCCATACGTAATTTCATTTGAATTTTAAGTGATGAGTCAAGTGAATTCATTTAAGTGACCGGTCAAGTGAATTACACTATGACGTTCGAGTGAAATTTATCTTAATTTCTAAGTAAGTTTCTAATTAATTATCTCTCGCGTTTTTAAATAAAAGCACATTTATAGAACACCACTTCGATTTCAAATACTTACATTACGCTTTCGCCATAAATTTATTGATTGAAAAATTCCATCGTAATCCCAAGGCAGATCGGTTACTGTGGATAGTGCGACTTCTAAATCTTCCCTGCTGCAAACCAGAAAATCTGTCCAGTTTAATCCACAAGCTGAAACATAATAACACCTTTAAATAATTTTTTCTTACATTACGTTTAACACAAACTACCGCCAAAATCGCCTAGTAAAGAATTGGGAAAATCCAATTCCAGCATAAGCTTTAAACGCTGCTCTTTAGAATTTGCCATTTTGAACTCTGAAAATAAACACAATTACAACCCGACATTCACTTGAAATTCAAGTGATGGGGTAGTGAATATTTTTTCTCACTTCAAATTCAAGTGACGACTGAAGTGAATGTGGATGAATTCACTTGAAATTTAAGTGACTGCCAAATGAAATGTATATGTCGCACTTGAATGGAAGAAAATCACTGGATCCTTGTTTTTAAGTGAAAAATCATGTGTATTTTAATAGTGAATTTGAGTTCAGTGTATGAAAAGCCTACTTCAACTTTTCTCCGTGTAGTAAAGTGTGTTGATATCCCAGCCAACAATTTGGTAGGTATATCAAAAGATATACGTACGTCTATGTCGACACAAATCATCGTACATGACGTTAGAAAAAAGCATATACCTACCAAAAGTGGAGGCAATATACGTACATGTTTTCGTTATTTTCTGGTTTACGACATCGACAACATCATATGTGATGTCATTTACGATGTTAGAAATACTTTGGTACTTTATGTCGCATTGGCGTCGTTTTATACGTTACATTCAAGGATTCGATTCATGCGCATTTACGATGATGGGAGGATTGACAGTTCCATCCACACTTTATGCGATGTGTGTTTTACCTTTTTACGACTTGAAGCGATATGATGATAAATTGGCGATTTAAGTCACCCTTAATGCGAGGTGTGTTGAACTCTTGTACGACTTGAAGCAATCTGACGATGAATTGGCGATCTAAGTCACCCTTTATGCGAGGTGTGCCGAACTCTTGTACGACTTGAAGCAATCTGTCGATGGATTGGCGATTTAAGTCACCCTTTATGCGAGATGTTTTGTACTCTTGTGTGACTAGAAGCGATCTGACGATGGAAAGTCGATTTATGTCACCCTTTATGCGAGATGTGTTGCAGTCTTATACGATGTTTAGAGATTTTAACATCGATTGACAACTTAAGTCACATTTTATAAGATGTGTGTTGTAAGCTTTTACGATATGATGCAATTTGACATTTGATGGACTCTTTAAACGATATTTTATGTGAGATAGGATGTACTCATGTACGATTTGTATCATAAAACGATTTTGCGGACCATTTTATGTAGCATGTTATGTGTAATATTGTGATTGAAATACGACGCTAGGAAGAAATAAAATTAATTGATGATTTTAACTGATTTTTATTATAACTAACATTGAAATGCACTACATATATTTTCGTAGGTACCGCAACCGGGCATTGTCCCGCTCGCTATTTTCCTAACTGCCACCGCCTCCATACCTCCCTCAGGATCTTTGACGCCTCTTTCTTCCGGGTTTACAGCGGAAATTGTCGGGCCACAATTCTGTCCGTGAACATTCCTTGATACTCGTAATGTAATTATCCGGCGGGTTTTTTTAAGCTGAGCCTAGTAGGGGAGAGTAATCCTGTAATTTTTGAAAGGAAAATGTTAGTGAGCTTTCTGTCCAACGTTGTTTTTCCAAAACCTACCTTTATTTTTTTTTCATCCGTTTGCTTGTTTGCTTTAGTCGTCAACTTTCACAAAATTCAAATGCTGATACAAAATTGCAAGCACGATCGCAAAATTGCACATCCACTAAACACGATTTATCACGATGAAGTTTTAATATCATGATGAGATGTGGGCGAACGCTAAGTATCTGTTAATACGAATCTGATTTGATCGCATTTAATATATTTATATCGTGGGTAAAGTGACCGATTATACGATTATAATTATACTTGTTATAATATTTGTAGCCATATCGGAAAGACACGGTGTTAATTTGCCTACTAATGTGACATTCTAGTAAACATACAACGTGATGCGAAAGACGATGCTTACGTAGTATTCTTTACGAATTTATTCGAAGTCATTTACGATTTCGATTCGAAAGAAATATGTGTACCAATAAAATGCTTCTTAAGAAATCTTATGCGATCGTTATAAGATTTCATTTGACATCGGCGGAACTAAATACGACTTCATCCAACATATCGTAACTAAGTCGTATTACATTGGGAAGTTGCATCTTCTACGATGAATAAATGATACGGTCGAATGGTAAGTGTACATATTTACGATTCTGATTTGAGTTGCATCTATATACGAGTTCGACGATGATTTCTTTTACGATTTCATGTTGGCTGGGATGGTTCTCAATTTGTGTTGTTTTCTGTTGAATGGATCGACGAGGTATGCTAAAATATTTCCAATTTGAGATTCTACATGTTATTTAGATATTAAACAATCGTTGATGAAAATTTCATTTTTCGGATAATACTGAATATTTCATTGAAAGAAATCATTAAAAAGCAACCATTTTACTTAGTCAATTGTATAAAACGATTGATCGTAAAACCTACTCAAATCTAATCGTTTTTCGAGTATAAAATTTATTAACGAAGTCACCTAACTTATCATGAAAGATATTATGAAATTAAAAAAATGATATACTAGTGTTGTTATGGTATAATTGTCAGATTGGGACACAAAGTTTGCGTGATAAGGAGCTCAAAGAGTGTTTATTTTATAAAACGGACACTCTGTTTTGACGATATCTTATTCATTTATTGACCAAATTACATAGAGTTTTCTGTAAAACATTGCAAAACTAATCCAGAACAAGAAGAAAGTGAGAAATTTAACTAAAATTTTTTCAACGATAAAATTGGTGCACTTTTCCTCGAACTCCCCCCATAAGCCTCTTTACAGTTTCCGGCTTGACTTTTCGGCTGGCTTTTGTCCACATTTTCTTGAACTCGTCGATGGACTGTGCTTCTCCCGAAGATTGCGCTTGATTATTGCCCAGTAACGCTCTACCGGGCACAGCTCAGGACAATTTGGCGGATTGTACTCTTTCTCAACAAAACATATCTTGAAGGATTTCAGTAGTTTGAGTGTAGCTGAAGCGTAGTGTTCGGAAGCAAGGTCAGACCAGAACAATGGTGGGCTTGTATGATGACGATAAAGAGGAACAAGGCGTTTTTCAATGCATTCCTTACGATAATTTTCACCATTGATGGTACCTGTTGTGAAATATGGCGAACTTCTTTCTTCGCAAAAGCAGATAGCATGCCAAACAAGCACTTTTTGCCAAACTTTTCGATTTTAATGGATCGCTTATCATGATCTCCTTACCAACAATTGTGTTGAAAAATTGCGGCCCAGAAAGAGCGGCTGTGTCCACTTTGCAACAAGGTTCATCGTCCATCAAAACGCAACGGTTACTTTGCTTCTTCAAAATCGTATCCATTCTCCGACATCGCTGCTTCGCTCGTTCGTGCTGTTCCGCGCTCCGTTTAGGATGTCTCTGCTTCCTGTAGGTCTTAATGTGGTTCCTTCGTTTTATGTTCTGGACGGTCCCAACGGAAATTTTCAGTTTCTTGGCCATTCTTCGAACAGAGTTGTTAACACATTTCTTCTCGATTTGTGGTTCACTGTGCCTCTTCTGGTTTCGGATTTTGGCAAATCTTCAAGAGTATGGTGCTCTATAAACTTCCTGATGATATGATAAACCGCAGACTTCGATCGTTTCACAAGCTTTGCAATATTTCTACACGATAGTCCATCTGAGCAGTACTTTTGAATGATAAAAACGCGGGTTTCTTTATCAATTCGTCCCATTTTACTAAATCCAGTCGCTTTCTCACAATAAAAATTTGTCAGTACTTTGTCAACAAAATTTTATACACGATGAAACCAGTTTCATCAAATTTGGGTTAAACGTCAACTTTTTATCGTCCGGTGTCTAGGTGTCCGTTTTATAAAATGAACACTCCTTAACAGTTTTCGCCGGAAGCTTTTGGAGAAAAAAATTCCGTCTAAGGCAACTTAATTCTCCTCGATAGCATTTATTCATGTTGGTAATAGGATTGTTCAATCTTCTGGAATAGATCGATTCTCAAGATCGATTCAGCAGAATGGCTCCAGGATAGATTCACCTCAAAAATCGAAGCAAAAGAATCGATCTCTGCAAGATCGATCTTTTAAATTTTTGTTAAGAGGCGTGCTGCCTGAGGGTTGCTTTTTGCTGAAGTTATTATAAAAAAAGCGGGAAAGCTCAAACATTTGAATATCAATTTTATGAGCTTTAAAAAAATATATGTTTTCATATTCAACATCAGAATGTTGAACTTTTCATGACTTTGGTTGAGTGTTTATGACATAGTATAGACGTTTTTTACCATTTAATATTTACATTTATGTTTATTAATATTTTCTTATCTTTTTCCCATTTCAGGTGAGTACTTTTGAAAGCTTCCCTTGACAATAATAAACGAAAGCATCGCAACGGGTAAGTTTCAAACAAATGTGAGCTTGGGGCTTCTAAGTTTGAACGCTCTCGTGAATAGTCAGTTTATAATAATTGACCAAAATTACCGGTAGATAAGAACGTATTTAAATTTGATTTCTAACGATTTATACTGTTCATTTATTAATTAGCATTACTGTAATGAATCAAACTTGATTCAAAAATTTTTTAACCTAGATTTTATAAAATCACTTGAGTTCCACTATTTTAACGAATGGGAAAGTAAATTAAGAGAAATTTCTTGTATTTTATCTCGGAAGTTAAAATTTCTCGCTGGATTCGAGAAAGTTGATCTTTGTTTTAGTAAATTAATTTTAATATCTTAGTATAATAGATTACCAAAAATGGGTACCAAATTTTTAAAGATTTTTCCTTTTTTCCCAAAAACTTGAACTGATAGGAAAAAAACTAGTTTGCAAATATGGATTCAGTATTTCAATATTAGTCGGAATCAGTTTCAAAGTGTTGCACCTCGAAAAAAGGTTAATTTTCTTGACTTGTGTAACGTAAATCTGAAACGTGCTGAAACTGTAACCTTATCTATGTATGTTTTTTCTCAATTCCATAGTACATTTTTCCATAATAAATAGGGTTTCTATATAGAAAACATCTAAAACTTAAAGGTCATAGACCTGTTCCTTTTCAGACTTTATTTGAGGTTTTCGAATTTTAGTTGTTTAAATATTTGTAGGTATCAAAAATCGGGTAAGGAACTTTTTTTTCCCTAAATAAATGAATTAACTCGTCAAGTTGAACATGTGAGTTTCATGATATGTTCTCAAAACATGTACAGCACGTTAATAGTATTTTAACTGTATTAATATTTTATTTGATTGTATTATTTTAAATTCTATGTATATGACTTTTTGAATCCTATGACAATAAAATAATTAGCCTTTTTTTTTAAATTTCAATGATCAAAAGTATAAAATTGGTTTTGGCAATCATTCGTTTGATGTTCTCATATTCCAATAATTTCAACAATTTATGTTCATTACTTGTAGCTTGTGTGTTTTAAAATGCATTTTTCTAAATTTTAATACGCTCGAAGAAAAACTTGTAAATGATTTTACGAGCTTTCTGCCACTGACTCGTCGACCAAATTTCCAAGACCAATGTTAATCGCGTGAGTAATTCAAAAAACTGTTCGAACACACGGCCCCTGCAATTGCATAACTAGCCGGCGCTTTAGAGTCGACATTCCTTTTAGACTGGCCGGTATTCAACCATATCTATAAGTTTGAGCTATTCACCGCTAGGTAGCAGTACAAGTTTGTTCATATTCGCTTTTAAGAAGTTGGGTCTTGCCTACGTCGAAGGGGCAAGCATTTGCGCAGTTGTTCGTTCCGGCAACAGCTCCAATGTCGACTGCTTATTTTTTTTTATTTTTCTGTTTTTACTTTCGCGTTTCGTTTTGCACTTTTGCATCTTCCATTCGCACTGACAGCTGTCAGTTCTGTTCATTTGACGTTTCACGGCAACCACAAACACAACAACACGCCTGCTTTGATGATAGTTTGGTCGATTGAACGAACAACACGCCTCCTATCGTTGGTTGTGTGCAGCTGTGCGCTGGACGAACTAGTTTTGCAAAAAACATGAGAGTGATTACGCGTTCGGACGATTTGCTCGGGACTTTTTTGTGTTGTTCGATTCAATCATCATTGCGGAAGCGTTTAATTTAGAGACAAATTCGTGCCCTTGTTCTGTGTTCCACGACCGTTTTGGAATAAATTGGATATTCGTCCGTCGTGCGTGTTATTTGTGGGAAAAGAAAATATTGTGTGTATGGAAATCTTATGAATGGTCCACTGGATCACCAAGAGTCGAAAGTGGTTTCGCTAAATGGGAAGAAAAACCCCGTGAGCAGCGAACGGCCACTTAATAATTCAGTGCCCCTTGCTCGTGAAGTAAAAATTCAATGTCAGTGTGATGAACGACGAACGAGGCAAAATTGTTGAGCAGTTTTGCATTCTCGTTTTGTGATGGTGTAGTCTAGGCCAGGCCTACTACTGTGACTACACCCGGTCGTTTTTACGACGAGATTCTGTGAGTCATTTTCATCCAGACATGCTGGAAGAATCTATCTGCTGAAGGAATAACAACAACGACAACAAACTAAAAAGTTCTGCTCAAGTCCAACAAGTAAAACATCAAAATTTGGACCAGCAACACTATTATTTGGCAGAAAGCCAAACACCACATCCCCCTTTTTGATTTAATTGTTTCTGGTTACCCAAGGTATTATAATTTTCGATAATTTTATTACTATTTTTAAGTTTTTTTTTTCATTCTACGTAATGACATCATCAATCATTCATCGCCGATAGTTTACATGGAAGTGTCGTGACTGGACGTTTTCCGTGTTTAGCTGCACAACCTTCTGTGTCAAAATTCGTTTCTAAACTGACTGGATGATGGAGCCTTTCCGACTTCGTTAAGCTACATTTTTCTCTTTTTCGCTCGTGCGGAATTCATCATCGTTTTTTTCTCTCTCGTTCTTACATAAACGAAACCCGAAAGCGAAGACGTGTGTGTATATACAGTTTCTACCTACCGTTCTGCAAATCTTACCAACACTTCTGCATTTACCTTTACCTGACTGTTGCACCGTGTCAAATGCGCAAGTTATATTTTCATAAATTTTCTTTTAATTATCTTTCTTTGCCTTATACTCTACAGGAAGGTCACAAAACGGTAACATTTCCATATGGAACGGAAACCAAATTGAGGGAAACAAGACAGAAACGGTACCTACACAAATAACACCGGAAGTTTAAGGTCGTTTGTCATCTACCTTTTCCATCTCATTCACGCCCACGCTTTTAAGAAAACAAAAAGCCTAACAGTATAGACCCAAAACAGTGGGTAATCACACCTGTTCAGTGGTCAGCCAGCAAGCCAGAGCGCTGTTGGTTTTTTCATTAAATTGTGCAATCCCCGCACAACTAGATCAACCAGATGCAATGCTGCTCAATGCTCAAGAAACCGTGGCCCACAACACCACACATGTTCGTAACAATATCAATCTTCCATATACCACATATTGAAGAGGAGTCAGCCACTCTAAAATTGCTCAAAAATCCACGTCTTACCCATCATCATCATCATCAGCTGAGCTCTGGTGGATTTCGCGCCGCGATTCATAAATGCGAATATGTACCAGCTCTAGAGAGACGGTCAAACAGAAGCGAAAGAAATAACAACAGTTTTGAAGGCCACCAAACCACCATATTGACCGCTGGGGGCGATCGATTCACGCGAGTCAGGCTCCCGCCCGGCCACAGTTCACCGCTTTCGGTCGGACAAACATGTGTGTGGGGCTCTCGGTTGTGGCAGTTTTTTTTTGTTGACTTTGTTCACTTTGTTACCATTATTTTTTTTCTTCTTTTATTCGGTCGTACGCCGGTTGTTTGAAGTTTCTTATATCCAGTTGATTAAATATAAGAAAAAAAAATAGACGGCTATTATGGCTCTATGGAGCACTATACATTATAGTAGTATCTCGTAGCCACCATTTAGGGTGGTTGATTCATACTACCCTATTATCACCGCGGTGTGGCAGTGATATGCTCACTGAACAGAGTAGTGGTGTGAGGTGGAATTTATTGAAATTCCAGGGGAGGCCCCGGTCCTGTGGGGCTGGAATTGTTATGTTGGTTTTTTTATAAACTCCATTGATAACGGTTTAAAAGATTGCTTTATTAAGCATTTGGTATGTTTTCCAATTGCTATTGGTTATTTGCTCAAATTTTCAATTTCATTTTAGTAGTTTATCAATTTGTTTTTACGATTCGATACTTCAGTTACTAATACTTACACTTTGTTATTCAGTGTACTTTTCTTGGATATCATAGGACATTTGCTTCAAAAAGATTACATTTTTTGAATTTCATCACTATAGTAACAAAAAAAATCAAAATTTTCACTAAATTGGGTCGAGTTGAACAAAAGCTTGCATGCAATATATTTGTACACAAGATTTTATCAATTTTTTCAATAAAATACCTTAACCTTTATTTATTTCCCCCTTCGGGATTTTCTGAAAAATCGAAGGAGAGGTGGTGACAAAAGAAGAATCTGATATTTGTTCAGGCCCAACTAATTAATCGTATGGAACCAAGTTTGGCATAGGAAGATCTTACTTGGGTTCAAGAAATCATTCTATGTTGGTTTAAGGCCCCCATCTGCTTCCAGTGAATCGAGCAAATGAAACCAAATTTGACATGAGATGGTATTTGGTAGCAGAGAGATTTATTAACAGGAGTATGAAACGTTACACGATTACTCTATTAAACGTGTGACCAACATCTATTTGCATAGTTTTAGTAAATTTTGTTTTCAAGCTTCGTTTTAATTGGATTGAAGCTTTTTTGCCTTGAGAGCATTGGAGATGAATGCTTAAATTTGACCAAAAAAAACTTAAATCAGACAAAAAAAAGCTTAAGTCTGAGAGATGTTCTTCACACGGCTTCTTTAACGTTGCATCCGGGTGTTATAAAAAGGATGAAGACATCTCCCTCCTTCAATTGAGAGGATAGAGAGAAGAAGAGGGACTCGCATAGGTTTGTTTCATTACTCGAGAACAAACAAATGGAATCAAGTTTGGCATGAAAAAATATTTGGGCAAGATAAATCTTTCAAAGCTGATTTGAGACCCCTCCCTCGTTTCAGCGGAAAAATGTTAAGGAGGGGGACTACAATACATATTTTAGCAAACATCGAGAACTAATCAGCACGGGATAGAAAAATTAATTTTTTTTATTGTTAGAGCAAGTTCAATGGTGTTGGGAAAAAGTGGTAGAAATTTTGACACTTACGGCATATTTTGAAAATTTTGCCATGCAAAAACATTTTCAAAATCTGTGGCCTTCTAGTTTTTTTACAACACGTGTTGTATTTTCGCATGCTGTGATGCAAAAATAGCAATATTTCTATCACATACGGCTGAAATAGAAACAGTGTTGTAAAAAAATACAACACCCCACGATCTTGAAAACATTTTTGCATGGTAAAATTTTCAAAATGTCAAAATTTCTACCACTTTTTCCCAACACCAGTGAACTGGCTCTTAAAGACCCTTCCCTCATTCCAACAAGAATATAGAAAAGAAGAAGGAGGTACTTTTACTGTGCCGGAATTTTTTTAAGGAAATAGAACAAAGTTTGGCCTGGGAGCGTATTTGAGCTCGAGAAACATGAAGGTTGAAGGTTCCTGGCAATGTGATAAGCCTCCGTTTTCCAGAATTTTTGGAAATAAGCCTGATTATCCCTGATTTCTGTTAATATGATGGAAACTGAACGGAAATGACGGAACAGTTTTAAAGACATTAGGGGAGTTCGAAATGTGGATTGCTTCGACCGAAATTTCCGTTAAACCATATATCTAAAGAAACTATAGTAAACAAAGAAGCGCAATCTGATCCCTTTTGAAATAATAAGCTTGCAACCCTGCTGTAGCACTGCCTTTAAGACTGCTTGGTTTTGCTCGATTGGAATGACACTGACAGAAAATCAAAAATTCCAATCGTGACATTTCGTCTCTTTGTTTACTATAGGCTCGTTACATATATCCTTATTTTTATTTCTCATGTCTCTGAATTTTGAAAAAAAAATTGGCAACCCTGGCGATAAGATATGAAGAGGAGAGGAGATCTCCCATATAATTAAATTTGGAAGGATATTTGGGTGCAATAATGGTTTCTGATTTAATTTTTTTATTTGTCCATCTTCAGTGGGTAGATAAGAAAGAAAGAGAAGGTAATTCGTTCCGATAAATGCACCCATAGAAGAGGTTGCAAAAATCCAATGCCTATTTAGCACATCTCTGTGCCGATAATGCGCTGAAATGTGCACTGTGCCGAAGATGATATGTTTGAAAAACCGTAACTGGCATAAGGACTCGGCTCCCAACTAAAATGATGCATGACCACTACATTCAAGCGAAACAAGGAAAACATTTTATGGGATTTCATTCCTATTGGATAATTCATCCCATAAACAAGAGAATAAAAAAAAAACCACGGCGCTGTAAGGGAGTCGAATTCATATAGCTAATTATTTCGTCTTGCCAGTCCGACTTCTTAACCATTGTACTATTTGAGCTTCATGCAGGATGAGGGATATTTGTCATACGCTTTCAGCCACCGATCAATAACAAAAAAACACACAACGGGCTTCCCGACGTTTGGCCTCCTTTCGAGGTAGTCTTTTGTCTTGCGATGGGATTGGGAAAGGGAACGGGAGTGAAGGAAACGGGAAACCCATTGAATGAGAACTGTGCTTCGCTTACTGCCTGCTATTACATACACACGCTACAGATACACAGCTGCTAAAGCCGGGCAGCTTGGCCGTGGTTGTTTGCCTGTGGATTGAATTGAAGGAATGTTTTTGTTGTTGCTTTTGCTACATACACAAGCAAAGCTCAGCCGTGGTTGTTTGCCGGCGAATTGAATTGGAGGAATGTTTTTTTGTTGCTTTTGCTACATTCACACGCACAGTGCTCGGTTCGCTGGCTGCCTGGTGTTGGCCGGTATTTACTTCCATCCTTCTTCGTCTTGTGATGCGATAGGGAGGGACGTGAATTCGTTTTTATTTTGTTTCTTTCAGACATACGCAATTCGGTTGCTCTGGGAGGCTAATGCCGGTGGACGCAAATCGAATCAGCACCGGTCGCGTTATCTTCTTGTACCAATGGTGCTATGTAACTGACTACACGCCATTGGCACAGAGGCTGAATTTTGGGTGTGGTTATTACGACTGTTCAAAACCCCTTCATTTTTCCAAGGCGTAGATGGCAAGGGATGCTCTTATATAAGTTTAGTATTGTTCAAAAATTAATCAAACAAAAGGAATGATATATTACATAATCAGGAGGTATGATAACAAGAGTATTCGCGCGTAAAAATTCTGTAACGATGGAGACCCCTTCCCTGGGAAAAGGATATGACATACAAATGAATCATGAATTTTGGCATACCTACCAATTTACAAAAGTTTAAATTTTTAACTATGATTGATAAATCAAAATTTAGATGAAGCTTTAAAAAAAGGAACAGAAATCATTTCAAAAATTTAAATCATACATCTTTGTACAGCAATTGGAAATTAAATTGGCTGTTTATAAGCAAGGTTGCCGAAATCACAGAAAACTTATAATTTCACAGTATTTTGTGCAAATTTTCATCACAGAATCTGTGTCACAGATTACTGAATTTCGGAAATGGTCACAGATATTTTTTATTTTTTGCATGTATTTCCAAATTTAGAAATTTTATGTCAACATTAATTTTGGGTTTCTAACTTTTATTTCCCTGACCCCCCTACCCACATTTCCTTTTCAGCGTCAGCTTCTCACAGCTATTTAAACGCCACAAAAAAAAAAAAAAAAAAAAAAAAAACATTAATTTTGGGTTTCTAACTTTGATTTGGAAATCGTGCTAAGATTGGTATTTGATTTTTCTTAAATGAAATGTGAAAAGACTCATTTCTTCATGACTTTTCAAAGAAATTTTTGCTGTTTCCATTACAGAATATCTGGGTAAAATCGCAAAAAGTCAGAAGTTTTTTTTCGCAAAAACACAGATTTTTTTTCGGCAAACTTGCTCAAAAGTGGTTGCTTCTGAAACATATTGAAATTTAATTTTAAATTATGTACAAATCCATCAAAATTTAAATTATTTAAGTTTATAATAATAAAAGTTAATTGATTATAATAACAGTAAAGCAAAGCACACCGGACCAGCTAGTTATTTATAAAATAAAATAAAAGTGGGTTTCTGTCAGATATATCTCAGCCAAGATCGATCACTATCAATCGCAGCTAAAATCCGTGAACGCAACGCTCATTTCAAAAGAACGTTCCAAACTCTTGAAAAAAACAAATAGTTTTTCTTCTAATTTTCTGAATAGAAGAATTTCCATCCAAATGCTGCTTCACTTATCAAAAAAGTAGCTCAGAAAGCATTTCCCTGATTTTATCTAAAGTTATTATCTGAATTTAAAAATTGATTTGAAATGTTTCTATCATCGTAACAGTTGCATATTTAGGTCTAAAAAACGACAGGGGAAGAAATTTGAAATTCTCTAACCATTAGCTTCTAATTTCTTAAATTTCGTTAGTTCGAAGCAATCCGCAATATGCTACACGCTCCTTTTTTTAAACTTAAAATTAAGTTCTTTTGTTCATAACAGCACTTCAGTTGCAGCCCTCAACTTTGGGTTCGACTGGACAATTTCAAAATTTCTGACGACTGGCATACTCAAACCTAAGTACGACAGCCCAACTGCAATTTTAACTATCTTCATGCCTTTATTCGTCGTTACTCAAAATGCAGTTCGGCAGCCGAACTCGCTTAGTTCAGCATACACAAAGAGGGTTCAATTTTCAGTTCATTAGATCGATCTCAGTTTTGCTCCTTTGCCGAAAGATAAATGGAATTAGTTTCGGCAAAAATGGCACGAATGGGATTAGTTTTGAGTTCGCAGTTCGAACTCGGTTTTGAACCTTCGCAAGGAGGAAAAATGGAACTTAACTTTGAGTTCATAGAATCGAACTATGTTTTGAACTCAAACTTAATTTGGATATTAAAAAAAGAAGTTTGTATTATTAACTGGTTAGTTCGCTAAGAGTGCTTTTTTCGGGTTCTACAACACATGTTGACATATTTTAATATCAAAACTTCGAGTTTTTAACCTAAATTTACAATGGTAATTTGAAGGAAAGAGTTATCGGAAGTTGGTAGCACTGCTTTTCAGATAAACGCGAATCGTTCCGAAGGAATTTAAAAACCTTATTTTTAGAAGTTTTAAGCGTGTAAAATTTAAAACTTTCCGTGCGATCGTTAAACAAAGTGTAAAGAATTGCTTTAGTGAGGTGTTTACAAGAATCTTTCGATATTTTTGGAGAAAATTATGTTTTCAGTTCGTGCGATTTGCAATTGTGATGACGCGGTATTGACAGGTTTCAGACATATGTAAGCGAAAATAAGTAGAGATGGCGCTTTATCGGGTCGAATCACGGCTACCCTTAGCGTTATGGTTAAAGTGTTGCTATAGAAGTGAGACAGTAACGATACAGGCGTTATGTTATTGCATGCAACATTTCATGTGGCTAGCCTGATGACAGTGGACCCGAATGGGTTTTTGGAAAAAGCTAAGTATACACTTCTCTTTTTTGACAAATTATAATAAAATAAATACTTAAACGATATTATTGCGCGCGTGTGTGTGTTTTCAGACACCCTATGCTTTATTAAATTTATGTTACGCACACTAAAATTAAATTTGCAATCAAGCTTTAGTTAATTTTTTTCCCCCGTTTGCCCAATGCGTCAGAACGTTTTTCGTTAGGCCGTTCTTGCTCTTCTCATTTTAAGCGCGCGATAAAATTGTGCATTGTACGTGTATGACAATGCCACGTTGGGCCGTTTTTGCTCTTCCATTTTTAAGCGCGCGATAATTTTCGGTGAGTTGCACCGGTGATACATGCATTGTACGTGTATGACAATGCTTCGTTTTGCTCTTCTCGTTCTAAGCGCGTGATAAAATTCGGTGAGTTACACATGTGCCAAGTGCATTGTACTTGTTAAACAGTGCCACGTTAGGACGCTTTGCTCTTCTCGTCTTAAGCGCGCGGACAAATTCGGTGAGTTGCACCGGTGCTAAGTACATTTAAGTGTTGACAATGCCACGTTAGGACGTATTTGCACTAGATAAAAACGCGAAGTAATCGATAGTGTGCGACGCGACGATCATTAAATATTTAACTTTGCTTTGATCACATCCCTTCCCAAAGGGAATCCAGATCTTATTTACCTTCCCCACTAACAAACCACCCTTCCTGTGACGACCGTGGAGATTTAGAGGTGTATTCGGTCTCTAGTAGCAACGGATGTCGAACTAACAATCCTTCCCTTTCCCCGATGAACCGTAAGGACGTGGCCGGCGCCGTTATTGACCATATAAATTAAGGAACCTTCGAAACGTGCACACAGAAAATGGTAAGCTAATCCCAAGCCCCATTTATTTGGATCTATGTGCAATTTTGATGGTTCTTGTCAATCACGGAGTAGCAACTACTGAAATGTACGGTTTATCTAAGCTCAAGCTCAAGCTCTAAATTTACAATGGTAATTTGAAGGTTTTTTTTTTTTTGAGAATCTTGTTAACCTTATTCAAGTCCCTCGTTTATCAAAAGTAAAGTGGTTGCAACATTTATTTACGCAAGACCCTCATTTATCACAAGTCTCGGCTCTTACCTTGATTCGAGATGGTCTCAGTTAAGTTAGTTCTGCTACCTGACACGAGGCTAGTTCAATGCAAACAATCACAATGGCTCGTAAATCCTCCGTGTGTGCGAAGTATGTACATATTTACTGGAACCAAAACAAACCTCAAACAATCTGCAAATTTAATCCGCGGAAATCTAATGGACCTAGACTTGAAACTGTTCTCAACTTCTGACTTTGGCCTCTGGAAGAGAGACACCGGATCAAGTTAAGCTTTCCTGACGGACGATGGCCAAGGTTTTCAATTCCATTAAATGCCGTCATCAGTTATGGCAACAACAACAACAAAAACAATGAAAATTACTCACGCGACTTATGAACTCATCATCGTCCAGATGACTAAAACGGGTTTGATGAGCAACGATACTGTTTAGTTTTCTGTAACTGTCTTTGAGAAGTTTAAAACGGAATTGTCGGCTATTAAAATTGAATTGTGAGATCATCATCTCTGATTATATTTAAATGGATGTAGAAATTCAATTACAAATTATTTACTTTGTTTTTTTTTTTCAAAAATTGAAATCTTTAGCGTAGGTTCGGTTTTAAAATGTCTAAAAAGACAGATTCTGGGAACTGAAACAGGATTTTGATGAGAAAATTCGCATCTTTTGGCAAAGCAACTATCGATACTGAAATTGGATCAACAGTTTACAAAGCATGATTTTTTTTTTTTTTCAATTATTCCGCGCAACTTCAGCTCGGTTTTTGATTTGCGGTTTCCGTTTTCCGAAAACCAACCAAAAACAAATCGCGGTTTAAATTGGTCTTCCACAACCGAATGGGTTTGGTCGTTTTGTTTTACGTTTTACCAACTTGTGCCGGCCAATCCCGCAAAATCAAAACGGCGGAAGTCAACCGTAGAATGGTGTAGTCGAGCCGCCATATCGATTACCTTCTTGCCTTCTTTCTTTCCTACACGGTTGATGGCGATTTGCAATTAGGCCGGTAGCTTCTCCTGTTACCTGGCTGTCCCTTAAGATTCGGTCAAGACTTCTAGTTACTAAGATATGGCGTGTCAGTATCTTTTCCGAGACCGGTAATGGAGGCTTTTTTTAGTAGCCAGAAATACACCCATGTTTTGACTGGCGATTGGTTTAGTCACAAGAAATTAAAGAATTTTACCAATAAAAAAATTAAATCATTTCCTCGGATTGTCTCCAAAAATCAGATAATCCATGTTTTTATGTTTTTAAAAATAGGTGTATTTTACACCAAAAAACCAGCTTTGAGATAGTGATTGCCTTTTCCTCTTTTTCTTGAGACAACTACCTTGGAACCAGATACTTCTACCTTTCATGGAGGAAACAAAAGTGATTACTTTGTCTCACGAAAGGCACCGGAACGGCGTAATAATTCGTGAGCCTTATCACAAGCCTCTCACCAAGTCAGCCGGCCGGCCGAGCGGCTTTCCGTTTAAGAATTGGTTTAAACTGGCAAAAAAAAAGACGAGACGTCAGCTGCCCACCAGGGAAAATTCGAGACTTGGCTATCCAACGACTGTAAATGACGCCATCCGTAACGATTCTGGATTGTTTACTTTTAGCTCTTCAACATTTAGATTTCATGGCATCAACCCACAGGAATGATGACGTCTCTGGACGTTCATATAAGTCATGCGATGTTTGCTCTCATTCCGGCTTTGTTATTGTTATTGTGTAACAGACTGTTGCAAAATCTTACACCGTCTTTAGAAAGGAGCATCCGACCAAGCGGACGGGAATGGCCGGCCGGTTCGGTTCTGGTTATGAGATAAAGATATTCGTGATGGGACCAAGACAGTCAACACCGTCACCGTCACCATCTCTGTTCTTTTTGGCCGATTTGGTGGGGCCATTATGGAAGATCTCCAGAAGTTCATGCTGGTACGAAAAAAAAATCAGGCTTTGGTTCAACTTACGCAATTAGAGCTGTTAACTACCTTTCCAATTTGGATTCTGCTTTTTTGAACGATAGAGGAGGCGAAAGGGATGACTTTTGGATCAAATATTTAAGCAACGTTCCTTGAAGACAACCGAGCGAAGATTTTTCTTCACAGCGAAACTTGTAATATTTTAATTATGTCGCGATGTTGGATTAGGTTTGTTATACCAACTGGATTAAATAGTTCTATAGATGCTAGAGTAAGCTTGCCAGATTGCTCGGTTTTATCCGGGTTTGTCCGGATATTTGATACAAAATTTGGGTAAAGTCCGGTACGACCCGGTTGCCCGAATTTCATTAAAAAAAATCCGGATTTGGCCCGGTTTTATTTATCTTATTTGCCCAATCGAACAAACAAAAACAAATTGTGTTACCTATAAATTTTATTTATTTATTTATGCACCCAAAACAAAATTTTTTGAGCAAGTTTAATAAAAATAATCATGTAAGTATGCATGTATGTTGTATGTATGTTGGTTATCCACCATGGGTGCACGGATTCACCGCAGTTTCTGCCTAAGTATGTGCATTCTTAGATTTTTAGGTTCGACAAATCTCCAATGCAACGCGTACACCATACCTGGACCCCATGGCTTCGTATGAACTGTTATGGATGAATGTCTTGTGTTGATACTAGTTTACTTACAGGTATTCCGGCATCCGTGTATATACCTGGCCAGCTGGCAACTGATTGAACATTCTTATTATATAGTCAGTTATAAGAGGAAACACATCTTACCTGTCGGCCACTTATGGGATTCGAACCCAAAAGTTCTCTTGCCGATACCGGGAATCGAACCCAGTACGCCTGGCTTACCAAAACCAGACTCGCGCCAACCTATCCACTAGACCACATCGGCGCTTATAATCATGAAAGGTTGTATGTAGGCCTAAAATACTATTTAAAATCTGCTGATAAGTTTGAATGACCAATTTTTTTCAAGTTTTTTTTTTTCTTGATTTTGTTAAGAAACTCCCGGGTTTTGGAGAAATTTGCCCGGATTTTTGATCGACAAATTTGAAATCAAAGCCCGAATTCAGCCAAGTTTCTAAATAAAATATGCCGGATTTGTCCGACCCGACTGAAAAAATTCTGGCAACCTTATGCTAGAAGCATTCTAATGTGCATTAGGATAAACTTATATACGAAAGGCAGTGCCCGAATTTTTCAATCAAACTTTTAAAGAAAAAAATCTTATTTTGAGTGGTTTTATGATTTTTTTTTTGTTGTTACATTGTTTTATTGTTACAGAAACTGAGAGAAGAAATAGATCTTTTATCTCAGCCCTATGCGCCGGTCAATCGGCGCTGGACCCTTAGGTAGGTAGGTTATGATTTTTTTTTTGCTGGATGAAACTCTTTTCTCGCTGCGGGAGGCCGATTTACACTGATCTACAAATTGTTGATAACTTTTGCGCTTTCCTAAAGCTCCGATTGATGATGTTGGTAAATATAAAAGTTGTAAAAGAAAAATCCAATTTAAAAATAATTACGATATCTTCCATCAGGTTGTTTTGATCTAGTTCTGAGAATTACCGGTTGAAGTTGTTTCATAAACACACTTAATTTTTAAGGGGTTTTGCATGCTTCTTTTGTGTATAACTGCGGCTCTTTAGCTCAATGTGTGAAAATTTTGAAATACCTCGAAATTTTCTTGAGTAAACGGACGCAACATAAGTTCCTGCAGTTCAGATAATATTTCCCAGGATTAAAAAAGAAACCAAAAAACTACTATAGAACAAATTAACAGTATTTTGTCAGTTTGCAACCAAGTTGAGATTTAGAAATCAGTTAACGTTCTTCATAAAAATATGATATAGCATTTTGAAGCCTGGAGAAATTTTTCTTCGCTGGCACGGGAAGTTTTCCGTTTGAATTTGATTCGTTGAATTTAATCGGATAAAAACTGAGAATTTTTAATCGTCAAATGAAGTCCTCACTGTTAAGATTATGAAATTGAGTTTGTTTTATTTGAAGGAGAAATTTTATTTGGTAAGCATTTTCTTCCATAAACCTTAATATATCTTCTAACAAATTTTACTTTTTCAAATCCTAAACCTAATTCCTGCAATTATTTTTAAAACGTCATGGATGTTGATTTTGATTTCTAAGTCTTTATAAGAAATTTTGTTTTGGTTTGTTCTATGAAGTAATGATAAAAATAACGTAAAAAAACTAAAATTTTAGTTTAAAAAATCGGTTTGTTGAAAAATGAAATGAATACAGCGAAGCAAAGCCAAAGTTAGATGTCTTTTAATATGTAAGATTTATCATCGTTATGGAAGATCCGAGATAGCTATTTTAAAATTATTTTTTGACTGTTTAAAATTGTTTTGTTTTGAAGTATTGAAAAATTAGAATAAATTATTCACACAACGAATCTTATATCATTAAAATTGGTTAACATTTTCAGCCAGGGAACCGCCATCAAACGTGATCAAACTACTATAATGTTTAACATTACAAATTCGCAAGTGAAAACTGAGAATTCATTCAATAAATTTAAATATCTGTTTGAAAAAAATAAATAGATTAAATTCCAAATTACTAATTGTAAAAAAAATTAAGCTATGAATTTGTGATTAGAGTTCATAGAAACTTTGACAGAAGGATCAATCTGAATCCATGATACATTTGAGACTCGAAGGTTTAGACATTATTTTTAAGATTTCATTAGTATGGAGAAAAAAAACTTGGAAGGGTTACGATTTTGAACAGAATTGAGAATTTAAACTTAAATTTTCGTTATCGGAAAATACAATTTTTAAAACCTTTTTTTTATTTTATCAGAAATCAAAATGAGAACTAGAGAGCTGATTCGAAATACTTGTTATGAAAAAAATTAAAATAAATTTTATAAGGTACACCGGGGTAAGTGTGGACGCGGGGTAAGTGTGGACGATGGCTATTAAAACAATCCTGTGCACTATTTTCTCAAACTTTTAATGCAGAATGTTCAATTTACTTGTAATCTATCCAATAACTGTGAAAAAGATACGATTCAGAAAATAACGTATGTTTACAGCGACTTTTTTGAAATTTTCTATTTTCAACTACGATGTCGAGTTGATGTGCATCTTTTTCAATTGCAAATTTCTCGTAAACTAGCTGGCTCTCGATGAAAAACTCTACATTGAAACAATCCTTACATTCCAAACAACCAGTTAGAAAAAGAAACGGCGGTTAAAAACGATGAAAAAAGAGTTTATTTTCGAAAAACTAAAATTTTGTCTCCAACCCCTGCCTGTGGTAAGTGTGGACGGCTTCAAAAACACTTGATGTTTACACATTTTTTCAACTTTCTGTCCTTCATACTTCATGAATTGAATTATTTAGCTATATTTAGTATTCGGATCATGAAAAGTTGGGTAAAGTACTTGTTTGTTCTGTGTTTTTTATAAAATCGGATCTCGTGTGTTGCAACATAAATTACACACAATAATTATTGAAAGATGCCTTACTAATAGTATCATGAACTTTTTTTCAAAATTTTGGACGGTTCGATCAATAAAATAACGTATTCAACTAAGAAAACACAATTTTTTTGAAAATTTCCTGATAAATCAAAGGGAAAATCTACCGTCCACACTTACCCCATAAAGCGGGGTAAGTGAAGACACCAGCAGTCCATTACAATTTACGTGATAACTTTTCTCGCTTTGCTTCTATCGAGCTCATCTCTTCAGCGTTTGTAAACAACATGTTTAGCATCACATTGAATGTAATTTTATGAAATTTGCTCCACTGCTAATTTTTTAATAATTTTTTAAAGTTGAACTATACGAAAAACCGTCCACACTTACCCCAGTGTACCTTAACCACATTTTATAGACCACATCTCGCGACCGATTATTAAATTTTGTCAAATTTTGACTGATTTTTTTCAATCCGTAAAATGAGCATTTATGAATTAAAATTTGTTGGTTTATTTATTCTAAGGCTCGGAAAATATTTATCTATTTAAATGATAGTTTTATGCACATAATAAACAAATGAACCTCAATAGATTTTAACGGATGTTCAAAACCAAAAAAATTTTAAGGCTTATTTGTAGAATTTAAAGAAAAAATAATAGTGACAAACCCTCATATAGTTTTTTTATATTAATTTACATCTTGTAGTATGTATTTTTATGATATAAAATTTTTAATGCTTCTTTTTAATATTTCAACCGAACACATCGAAAGTCTATTTTTTATCTGGGAATACGTGTTAGCAAAGAATTGCACCTAAGTTTAAAATGATAAATTTTATCAGGTCACAATATTAAACGTAACTCAGCTTTACCCGTTATGAAAATGTATTGATTCAGAAGAAAGAAAATCGCTTCCGTTTGCCAATAAAACAACGACAATCTGTGGCGTTGTGAAAAAGGATAATAAAACTGAGTTAACATCAGGATACAATGTATCTTAGCGATCACCATTATTTGTAGTAAGGATAAAATAAATTGCGGCTCTATGAAATTTGGACATTTCCTTAGTTTGCAATTTTTGGCTCTTCTTTCTCAAAAGGTTGCCGACCGTTGGTTTAGCGAGTTTAGCCTATTCCTTAGCTTCATTTTTTGGTTACATAAGAAGAAGCTAAATTTTTCATGAAAAATTTTATAGCCATTTTCAAATAAAAAATCTGAATTCAATAAAAATTATTTAAAAATGACAGGTTTTTCTGGCTTTCACAAATTTCAAGAAATTTTTCTGTCAAGGTCAATCAACAAATTCAATGGCTATGCAAAGCAGTTTTTTGCGATTTTTTATTTTCATCCTACGGTTAAACAGCTTTAAAATTAATAGTCAAAAACGCTTAAATGAAAAAAATACACATTTTCTAAAAATTTTTTGCTTAACATCGAATATCTTTTCTGGAGTAAAAGTTTGATTCATGGTTTGTTTATATGGAATGTTCTGCAAGAATCATGGAATATTTAAAATCCAAACATATATTTTTTTTTGAATTTTAAGTACATCCCTGGCGACTTTTGAATGAAAAATTTTATAATCCCTTATAAATTTCCAAAAAACATTAAAATTCGTGCGCTAATTCAGGACAGAATGAATCGCTTCCAAAATTGTTATTGCTATTTGTGGCAATAGAAACAACCAAAAATGTTATGGGAGGTGTAAAAATATATAAATTTGAAATTTTAAATCAAAGTTTGCAGCGGTCTTATGGGTATTCAAAAGAAGAATTTTTTGAAAAGCAAAATTCAGGCCTGAATAAGGTCAAATTAGGTACATTATGATCATTTTCACCAAGAAAGTGACAGTAAATTTAATTAAAATTTACAAAATGAATGCCTAAAGAATGAATTTCAAGTGTTAAATGTGTTTGAGAAACGTCAAACTTTTTGCTTTTCTGTACTCTTCAAACCAGAATTATGAATGACGATTCCAATAATTAGATCTGAAACATAAGACAAAAGATATAAAACATGAAATCTGAGACATGAGTCATGAGAACTGAGACTTGAAACTTTAGACATGAAACCTGCTATGAAAACTAAGGCCTGAGTCCTGAGACATGAAAAAGGAGACATGCGACATGAAAAATGAGACCAGAGATATGACATGAGATCTAAAAAGCTTCGTTTTGGTTCAAAACTCATCCATGATTTTGCAGAATCTATAAGTAACGTTTACATGAGTAAATTTGAACTTTTGGATGTGTATGGGAAAATTGATTCTTTTGTACTGAAAAATCAACATCATTTTAGTTCCTTCTGTGGAACCGATGCTTATGGGTTTTGTGCCAATTTATAAATTTTCTAAAGAACATTTTTCGCTGAACATCTTTGTTAAGGGCCGTAACTTCGTATCTAATTTGGGAAAAAAAGTTATTGGCTGTTTAACAGGGGTTAATTTTCCATTGAAAAACAATAAATTGAATTGACATCACTGCTAAGTGCCTAGCGAGGTATTGCTTGACTACTTTTCATGCAATACTTCGCTAAGCATACAGCAGTGATGTCAATAAAATTTACTGTTTTTCAATGCCAAGAGACATACCCCTGTTAAACAGCTTACAGCTTTTTGCCTAATTAAATACGATGTTACGATCTTCGATCTTCGTTTTTCAGCGAAAAATTTCCTTTCAAGAATTTATAAATTGACACAACCCCCAAATGCAGGTTCGGTTTTACAGAAGAAATTAAAATGATGTTGATTTATCAGTACATACAAACCTTAAATTTCAAATTTACTCATGTAACGTTGTATTAAAATTTTGCAAAAAATCATGGATGAGTTTTAAACCAAAACGAAGCTTTTTAGACCCCAGGGTTTGAGAAATTAAAAAATGATCTCAGTCTAATGAGACATTAGATATGTGGCGTGAGACGTGAGGCATAAACTGGTCACATCCAACGTCCCATGTCTCACATGTCACGTCATGCTTCTCATTTCTCACGCGTCGCTTTTCACTTCTCTCATCTTTCGTCTCATTTTTCTTTTTTCCCCTCTCACAGCCTCGAGCCTTCAGTCTCAGGTTGCTGGTTGCATATAGGGATTTTTTTTTAATTATCTGACGGCTTTGCGCCGGGGGTCTTCAGATCTTCCCCAAAATTAAAAATTGAGTTCGACTACATGTAGTGACCTGGTGCAAAACTAAAAAATGATATTGAAATTTGAAGTCAGTTTTGCTGCAAACACTCTACAAAGCACGAAAAAATATCGTTTTTTACCTGTTTTGATAAGTAGGTATAGCTGTGGGTTTGCTTATATTTTTAATTAATTTGGGTAGTACTTACAAGCCAAACAAATACAGCTGAGGCCTGCAATCCGTTTGAAATGAAATTAAATTTGAACGTCAGCAGTGGAAAACATTGACTACACAGAAAGTTGTGATATTCACGACGTATTCACGTTGTGTACATCATTTAGATGTATTATTGCAACAGAAATCCGTAATCCCCAGAAATTACATCGTGCTGTGTACTTTTGTTCTCATGAGTGCAGTTGTTCGACCATTGTTTATTTTCGATGCAAAATAGAGATTTATTGTCATTATTTCTTTCATAACTCTCTCTCATAACTTATTGGACCACTTTGGTGTCTTCAGATGAAAGTAGCATCATAAATTGGGCTATACAATAGTATTATTTATTATTATTATTGTTTATTATTGTTTATTATTATTGTTTAAAATCTTTTTCAATGTTACAATTTGGTAGGCAGTTATTTGTAGAAAATTCGATGATGCAAACGGTACTTTTAGACATCACTTGAAGCTTTTTTACAATTTTTCAAGTTAAAGGGCATTATTAATTTTTTTTTCAAATATTTTATTTGAAAAGCTGATAAAACTTCGATCAATTTTGATGTGTTATTTTATAATATCTGTTGGAAAATGACAAAGTTATGAAGCTTTGAAATAAGGTTGTATTTTATTGACAAAAAATGAACCCAATTTTCTATTTTGGGGAAGATCTAAAGACCCTCGGCGCAAATTGTCAGATAATAAAAAAATCCCTATATCTCAGGTCTCACATCTCAGCTCTAAAGTTTCAGAGCTTTTAGGCCAATGGCCAACCTGTTTGGCTAATAGGCCAGCAGCCAGACTTCCAGAGATCGAATCCTACAACCCTTAAAATCTAGGTTAAGGAACTTTGGTAAGTCTTCGGGCGTAAAATGGACACACATACTACGTACTAAAACAATGCAACGGAAATTGTAAACTCTACGCAGTATAAAAGAATACAAAATGTCTGAACAACATAGAACAGATTGTAAGCTCTACGGAATATTAACGGATAAGCTGGTCATATAGTCTCAGTAACTAGACCATACTAGGAGCTAGCCGATAAAGCAGTTCCGTGTCGTGCTATAAACAGCATCGGCTAATAAAAAAAGAAGAAAAGCCTCGGAATCAGCACGTATTTTTGCAATAACCTTTCCTGATGGACTCATTTCCAATAAAAAAAATACTAGGACTTTAGTTAAAGTCGTTAAAAAATAAATAATATCAATGTCAAAAATTTATTTAAACCCAGTTTGAAAGATTTGAATTTGTAAACTAATCTTGAAAATTTAATTTTAGAATAAAATTAAAAAATTTAATTTATCGTCCGAATTGATGTTCAAGAATTTTTCATTCTGATTTTGGTCATGCATCAACCAATCTCACTTAAATATGAAATGTTCGTTTTTGTTTTTGCTTTTTTTACCAATCTTGAAAACTTTTATTCCGGGCAGTTTTTTTACATTTCCCCAAGACTTGATTATTGCCTGCGACTACTTTTGCTTTTCTCCGGATCAAGACAGGTGAAACCTTGCGCCTTGCGCCTTGCGCCTGATAACATTCCCATTAGGGCGCAAAACGTAAACGAATATAGCTCACTAGTTTAAAAGGTTACCAGTTCCAAATTACAATGTTTCTCCAAGCTGCCGTTGACTATAAAGAAATGCCGGTCTTGGAATAGTTCACATACATAGGACAAGAGGCCGATTGTGACTTAATGAACCACGCCACACACTTTTCAATGAATTTGCCGTAGATATACGACGGGTGCGCGGGTGTATTTTTTTCCCTACCCTCTATTTGACTGAGTTTCTCGAGAAAATTATACACCTGAATTTGGTTCCGCAATGCAATCATCTTTTTGATTGCAGCCGGCAGCAGCAGCCGCCGCACATCATGAAAGTAGCAAACTCATCGAAATTGTGCTGAATTATGTAATTTGCGCGCTTGTCCGCGCGCCGATGGCATCGAATCTTCCAATTCAAATACCGAGATTTGAAGGTGTACCGAACGATGTTTCTGCGATCCTTCGCTTGTCGATAGAAGGATAGTAGTTACGAAAATTTTTAGAATGGTTGCAGATTCAATTTGGGGTACTTATGTGGTCAGTTTGAGTAATTGATTTAAATGTCGTTGTGTATTGAAGGTTCTTGATTTTTTCCGGAAGAATTCTCAGATATTTTTACTTCAGTTGTAGGTACTTTTATTTTTTTTTCTTTTTTCCGGTTTCCAAAATGTGGTCAACCCACCAACTTGCCAATTTCACACCCAAACCGGCAAAGCAACGCTGCTTATCTTTTTATTAGTTTTTTTTTAAACCATTGCGGCAAGAAATTTTCCCTGCAATTCGCATTTATTGTACGCCCCAGTTCATTTTACAACATCGGCTTGACCCGTAAAATTCCGCAGCACCAATTGTTTTTGCACCTGACCGTAGGAAAACACCACAGAGATCATGTGGTTTAATCGGTATAATTTTGTGTACCCAATTGATGACCTTAGTTGGTTTTCATCGCGGTCACCCACAGAGCAAACCGGAACCGGAGCGAATTCCGCCCAACAGAAATCATCCCCCCTTACCCTCGACTCGAAAAAGGGTTTCTCGATTCTTAATTGCGTACAATTCTACCACCTTGAGCCCCTTTTATACAATTGTGACCGATTAAAAAGGTTACTAGCGCTGTCATTCGGAGAAGACGTCCTCAAAATTTGGGAAAACCAAAGTTAAACAAGTCATTAACCAGTGATGGATGGGTATTGTGTTTGGCGTTTGGTAGCTTGGTTTGGTATGATTTTCCCAGCCCGCCTACACCCACTTTTTCGCAACCGAAATGTCTCGCCCAACGAAAGGTGCGAAAGGTAATAATTTTTCCATCTGACGATGAACAACCTACGATGATTGACAGATGGGCGTTTTTTGGCGGTCAAATGTCATCTCAATGGAAACAGTTGCATCAGAAATGAGTCAACAATGTTACAATAAAAATGTTTTCGAAATGTGGTCGTTTTTTTTTTATTAAAAATATTTCTCAACAATTTCATTTTTTTTTTTGCAACGTATTGTAGATGACTGATAAAATGTTGCTTCATAAATTATGCGAGAAATGACCAGAAAAGAACTGACACTTGAAAAATACATACAACACAATAGTTACCGAATGTATCGTAAACTGGGGTATCTTTGCTCTCTTTTTTCCACGATTTTTAACACTTACTATGGGAAAGAGTATAATCTTGAACGCACATCTTAAATAGCTTCTATTGGTGTTTTAGCACTATTTTTGCCATTACGCTCATATTGTGTTGAATAAATTTAGTAGTAAACAAAAATATGAGAATAATTATTGCGGGAAAACATGTGAAATTGTCTTATACTAAAGTTGGCAGGATTTTTCCCGGACCGGGCAAATCCGGGCTATTTTTTCAAATAAACTCGCAAAAAAGCCGGCCATTTCATGATTTCAATTTTCAACATAAAAATTCCGGGAAAACTTGGTCAAAACCCGGGATAACTAAACAAAAGTCAAGAAGAAACCACTTAAACAAATTTTCTAACGAAAAACATCAGCAGTTTTTAAAATCATATTTTTTATTCCAAAAAACCGGTCTTGATTATTTTGATAAAATTTACTCGAAAAATTTCGATTTTGGACGCAAGAATTATACCTCGGTTTGGGTTTTCGGTCTGATTTCCGGGAAAAATCCTTTCATTTTTCAACACAATCCGGGACCGGACTTTTTCTATCTTTCCTATTTTCCTACGTTCACTGTTGAAAGAGTTAGGTAAATCGATCTTATTTTTAATTATATAACAAATTAATCATAACAAGCACTTACAAGTTGTATGATACAACATATGGGGAATATGATTTAGACACGTTTTCGTGGAGCGAAAAAAAGAGATTTTTTCAAAATTAAAGGAGATTTAACCCTCAGAGAGGTCTTTATTTTTGTTAAAGATCCATCAAGGTATCTTGACTAATTTTCGTCAATATTGCCTTTTTATTTTACAGTTTTTTTAAGTCTTAGAGAACGAGGATTCTAAAAGTTTGCTTACAACCCTATAGACCGGTGGTCGGTAACCTGCGGCTCTCGAGACGCATGCGGCTTTTTGGATGAGAAGTTGTAGCTCTTTAACGTCAATTGCAGATGTTGTATATTTGAGTTATTTCAAATTTATACCTAATTAAAATTGAGCTAAACCAACAAATAAACCTTACCATGTGGAAAACCTGATACAAATTGCCTTTTTTTGTCAGAAAATTTTATGTACGGATATCAAATCGATCATTAACTTTGACGAGAAGCAAGTTTTTTGTATCTTAATTAAATAACAAGTATGACTATCAAATTTATGTTTGAAAACAAACATTAAGACAAGAGAAAAAAAAAGTTCAATCAGAAATCAGAAATGAAAAATAGTTTTTCAAATTGAAAAAAGACTCTTATGGAACTATTCTAAGATTCTCTTTAGAGTCTTTTGAGATTCGTTTGAGACTCTTTTGAGACCCAATCATAATTATTTCAAGTTTGGTTCGATACTCTTTGTGGACTGTTTTCAAAACGCTCTTTCAGGACTCTTGAGACTCTTTTGAACATTTTTTCAAACTCATTGAGGGTTTCTTAGGAATCGTGAGATTGGTGTAAGACTGTTTTTAAATTGATCTTAAACTTTTTCAGGACTTGTTGAGACTCTCTGAGGGAATTTCGAGGCGCTCTAAAGCCCTCTTTGAGACTCTTTTGAGTTTCTTTTAACTATATTTGACACTTTGGAGCTTGTTATAAGCTATTTTCAGACTCTTTTTAGACTCTAAAGAACAATTTAAAACTCTCTTAAATTTTCCATAGATTGGTTCGAGATTTTTATGATTGTTGTGAGACTGTTTCAAAACTCTTCTGAATTTTTTTTTACAATTCTCTAAGAACTTTGGAGACACTTTATTTCTATAGAAGTCACTTTTAGGAAGTTCTGAGACTCTTTTAAGATTTTTTAAGACTGTTTTTGGACATTCCCAGAGAAGATTGAAACTCATTTGAGCCCATTCTTTGGAGATTTCTTCGACTGTTTCTTAAATCTTTTAAATCATGTTGTTTTTTCACTAACTTCACACCTTTAGAGACATAAATTAAGACTCTTTCGAAACTCTATCAAGACTGTTTTGTGTCTATTGTGAGGCTCTATCAATACTCCTCAGAAAATTCAAAGATTTTTTTGTAGCAATGAAAATGTGAAGAGTTTTAGGATCAAAAAACCAAAGTTAAGATTTTCAGTTCATAGGCAAAAAAAAGGTATATACTAATATTTTTTGTTTCTTTTTATATCAGTTTCCAAATTTTACGAAGGAAAGTTCTTCACATAAAATAATTACATAAAAGTATTGTAATATGTATTTTATTGTAGGAATTCATCCACATTTTTTTTCAAAATATGTTTCACTAATTATTTTGGTTTCAGAGTCGAAATCTCATAAAATTTACAAAACATTTCTGAAAACCTTATAATGAAGATTTTAATTTTTTAAGCAATCATGTGGATAACCACAGTATGTTATGATTCATGCTTCTAAATATATAAAAAAAAGTAGTTTCAATATGCTCCTGAATTTCTTAAAATTTTCATTTTAAAATGGATTAGGACACATAACACAGAAAGAAAACTTATGTCAATTGTCATTTTAGGCATGCTGATTTTTTATTTTGAAGCTTCAGTTTGAAAGACAGAATAATATTTTCCAGTAATACAGAAAAATAATTCAAAATTTTTAAAAATGTCTTTTGAATAAACCCATGGTTTTCAAAAACTAGAGCTGCTGGAGACAAATTATGAAAACCTTGTGTTTTTTATGATTTATCTTCGGAATCGGGAATAGAAAAATTTAGTAGACATTGCAGTGCAACTAACAAATATTGAAATTTTGAAAAATTGTAGCTTTGGTCTCTTCTGACTTAAAAGGTTTGCCGACCACTGCTATAGACCATAGCATAAAAGCTAAAATTTCAATTTTCTAGACAAAATGGATCTTTAGAGCATCGTAAGTCAATAATTGGATAAAAAAAAAAGTATGGGGTAAATAGGCTTTCCAGATTTTTTTTACGTATCCGGTCTGGGCAAATTCGAGCATTTTTTTCAAATTCTGGCAAAAACCGCGCCAGGTTTTAAAAATTTAAACTAAAAAAACCGGACAATATTCGGGCAAATCCAACCAAAATCCAGATATTCTTCATAAATATTCGAGAGAAAAGTTGAAAGATAAATACATTAAAAATTGTTATTGTTAATGCACAAAAGTGGCGTTCAAATCTATTTTTTTTTGTTAAGAAAACGTTTGCGAGTTTATTTCGTTGAAACAAGCTGAAAAAAACCTGTTATTTAACCAAAAAATCATTAGTCATGTGAACTCAATCTGAATTTTTGTTTTCGAATTTGCAAATATTATGTTTAAATCCGGGCAAAATCCAGACATTTTTTACTCCATATCCGGGTAGCCGGGACGGACCGAGCTTTCAAAGTTATTTTTATCTGAAAATCCGTGCAAGCCCGGATAAAACCGGGCATTCTGGAATGTTTAGGAGAAATACAAGTTATACCGTGTTCAGCAATGGTCACAAACCATTTAAAATAAAAATATGTGCTTTTAAACTGTAGGGATTTATTAAACCCATGGTTTGGCATACTGTTTCTATGAAAATTAAGAGTTAAGCATTGCTCTGGAAGTATGGCTTTATTAAGTGCCTATCATTCTCTTACTTACTAAGGCCGAAACAAATTTCAAATTCTTCTTTTGTCACTTGGAGTTGGAACATCGCGAGGGGGGGGGGGGGGGGGGGGACAATAAAAAATAATGCGGAAAACAAATAAATTCATAGGCAAAAAAAAGGTATATACAAATATTTTTATTACATAAAAGTATTGTAATATGTATTTTATTGTAGGAATTCATCCACATTTTTTTTTTTTTTCAAAATATGTTTCACTAATTATTTTGGTTTTTTTTTTTTTTTTTTTTTTTTTTTTTTTTTTTTTTTTTTTTTTTTTTTTTTTTTTTTTTATTGAAAATATAACAAATTAATACAAATAATTAAACCTACAGTTGTGTTTAGCCACCGTTGTGTTCTACATTTCATTGTTACTGTTTTCTAAATTACATAGCTAGAAATCGATTTTTTTTACTATTATTTCACAAGATTACCATACAACAACAATTTAAATCATCTCAAGTTAACTCAATTCTACAACTGAGTTAAGTGAAAAAACAAACACTATTGCTTTCTTTGCTGCTTTGATTTAGATCTAGCACGCGTTAGCATACTCTGTGCCAACGAGATACTAGCCGAAGGTACTGTTTTCACTGTTCCCGAATCCGACTCCGAAGAAGTTTCGGATGCTGTTCTACCATCAGTTTTCATTTCCGTGCGTCCACGTTTTGTGCGGTCCGATGAAACCTTTGAAAAAGCTTGCTCTTTATCGCCTATCGCAACGTCCAGCTCCTCCACATCTTGTTCTGCAATTGTTTCCACATCTTCTCCCAAACTAGGAGCTTTTTCCTCGTCTCCAATCCGGTTCCCTCCATCACTGGTGCACTGTATCGAATCATTTTGGATTGCTTTTGTTGTAATATCCGATGTGTTCCGAGCGCACGATTCACCGGGGACTTCATTTTTCAACAAAGGCTTCGGCATGGTAATGCAAACGTTTTTTTCCTGAATCTTTTCTACTAACCGGCTAGAACCGGCAGCAACGTCACTATATCGCAAGATATTCAAGCGATTATTCACTGTCACGCGTTTCGGGCAGCCAGCCTTGATGTGCTCGGAACTACCACAAGCGAAGCATTTATTTAGTAAGCCATCGTAATAAACGCGTGCTTGGAAGTTACGCACATGTACCGTCGAGGGAATTTCATTTTTTATTTCCATGTGTATACCTCGAACTGCAGTCCATATAGGAAATCCGGTTTCAGATCCATATCTCTCGCGCACCATACGTTGGATAGTTCCAAATTTCGAAAAAACGTCTGATAATTCCTTGTCTTCTATCTCCGGTGGTAGATTGAAAACTCGCACATATCTCAATACACTACTTGCTGCAGAAAATGTAACTTTTGTAGAGGTATTATCGGCATAAACAAAGTCCATCGAAGATGGCAACCGTTGCAGCGTCTCCTCTAGCAGAGCCTCCGACTTGAACTTTAAGTAGACACAATGTTCCTTGGGCTCCTTGTACATCGCCAAGAGGTTCGCCGAAACCAAATTCATGTTATGTCTCAGAAACTGAAATATTCCGGAAATCGATGGCTCAGCATTTCCAGGCCCAAAAAAGATACGCAGCGTGTTGGTACGCGCTTCCTCCATTTTGGCTACCATTATCCCGCACGTTGATATCTACTATTGTTTGGAACAAAGGAGAAATTTTAACAGTAGCTAGGCTACACACGGCAAACAACGACGTCGCAGCAGTAAAAAGTCGACTACTCGGCTAGAAGTCCAAACACCAACTGTTTCAGAGTCGAAATCTCATAAAATTTACAAAACATTTCTAAGAACCTTATAATGAAGATTTTAATTTTTTAAGCAATCATGTGGATAACCATTTCAAATTCTTCTTTTGTCACTTGGAGTTGGAACATCGCGAGGGGGGGGGGGGGACAATAAAAAATAATGCGGAAAACAAATAAATTGGAATAAATTGCACGGAAGCTTGTATGCAAGCAAATTGCGTACTATATCATTGCATAAAACCTATAAATCAAGTTTTTTTTTTATCGAAAAATTCAATAAAATTAAGAATACAAAATGTAAATTAACTTTCATCTTCCAAAATTTGGTTTTTGGTCTTGTAATCTTTCGAATATTTGAATTTTTATTTGAAATTTACTTAAAATACTTCAAACTTTATTAATTCCCCCCCTTGGGGATTTTGGAAATTTCGAAGGGGGGGTGACAAAAGAAGTAATTGATATTTGTTCCAGCCTTATTGGAAAAAAATATTTTTGTTATAATTTGTTTATACATACTGAAAAAATTTGAAAATGCCTGAAAAAACTTTTTTTACATTTTGCTTAAACCAAAGTTAAATAACTCAAAAAATACATTTCCTCATTTTGTTAAGGTTACAAGAATATTGTTTTTTGGCACATTTGTTTAAACATTAGATCTTTGTGAGATATTTAACCCTTTAATGCATAGTGTTGATTTAAAACAACACTAATCAAAATCCAAATATCTCGAAAACGCATGGATATTTTTGAATGGTGTATTCACAAAAAATATTCTAGAGATTAAAAGAAATTAGTCCATGGTATTTTTATAACGTTTTTTAAATATATGTGTGAGATATCTAACAAAATATGCGGAAAAATTGCAAAAATCAAATTTATTTATTTTTTTGAAAAAAGTAGTTTTTTGAAAATCGCCCTTATTTCTTCAGATTCGCAAATTCTAACAAATTTTTCAAACTCAATCAATCACAAACACCTTCCTGCACCCAATTAACAAGGTTTAGATGAAATTAACAAAACCGTATTGAAATTAATTAAGAATTTCAAAAAATATTTTTCAACTTTTATGCGCCATAACTTTTATTATACTCAAAATAACGACTTCAAACCTGTTGAGTTTTGATTTTCAAATTAAAATGTTATTATTTAACTGAATCAATAACTGCAATACTCATTTAAAAAAAGTCATGCATTAAAGGGTTAAGTTACGAGAAATGGCAGAGGAATTAAATAACATCAAGCCCCCTTTATTTTCCCCAAAGCTGGAAGTTACACTTTCACGCTAGACGAACCGTTTCCTTCTAATTGCTTCCATTTCATCCAGATATTTTTTTTTTTTTCGATTATAGTCGCTTTACCATCATTATGGCATTCGCGACTTTATCAACGTTGCAGTTGGCGGATCGTTATTGAAGAACTTATCCGGTACAACTGTGTTCGATGTTTACTCTTGGGCTCGAACTCGCGGACATCGGCTCAGGAGGCAACAGACTTGCCAACTGAGCTATATTACAAGCCCCTGTCATCCAGATATGTGAGTGTTTGATTTTAGGCCTAAAAAACAAATATTTTAAAAAACTTGAAATTTTAAGTTTGACAGTAGAAAAAAATCAATCTAGGAAATTCGTTGTTGATCATTTCACCAAAGCATTTCAAGACTCTGAAATCTATTTATGAACATTATTGTACGAGAAAAAAAAACAATCGAAAAACATTATACGATTGGATTCATATTGAATTAAATCGGAATTATACGATTGGATTCGGCAGTGTTGCCAGATTCGTTTTGTGATAAAAGATTTTTTTTGGAACTTTATAACATTTTTTTTTCTTTACCGATTGCTTTGCGATCTTCAACAAATTCCAATAAGCTCTTGTATTGAAATATCTTTTACATCACAGGAAAAATAAATATAGGTACAAAAAAAACAGTATAGTGGCTTTCTCCGAATCAAGCTTTTCCGTTTTTCATACAAAATTGCAAATCAAAACCTGCGTACCTTAATCGCTTTAAAAAAAAATCTGAAAAATCAAACTTTGCTTTGGATCAAAAACGAAACTTGGAACACTTGATTTTGGTTTTTATGCTGTACTTTAGTCTTTCAACCGAATTCGTTCGATTTTTTTTTATTGTCGATTCTTCTCATACAGACTTGGTAAACAAGAACCAAAAGTTCAAATATTCGATAAAAGGTACTTATCTTAAGTAAAATTTTTCCAGAAAGTCAGATTTACCTCCGAATTTAAACGTAGTCGTCTGAGTAGAGGATTATTTGACCATATTTAGCCAGTTTGAAATTCGAAAAAGTTATTATATTTGACGCATCCTAATGTTGGGTTGGATTTGCAAATAATATATGAATTTTTAAGATTCTTGGTAGTTTTTTTTAAAAGATACAGGGCACTATCGATTTTGGCAACACGCCCAAACACTTTGTGTTGCCAAAATCGAACGTTTTTCCATCATTTTTTTTCTTGTTAACGTAAACCGGGGTAACATTGGAATTTTTCCTCATAATCAACCTATAATTTTGTTTAATATAATGAAAACTTTTTTTTTTAATGCCTTTATTATAGAGATTTTCAGCTTTCAGCTGGTTCATCTCTTTTATGAAAAATTTGGTTTGTTTTTGAAAATTTCAGATGTAAGTAAAAATGTAATTTTAAAATTTTGAAATATACATTTTTTTCGAAATCTCACATACAAACGCCCTTCCTGATGAAATCAAAGCGTTTAGAAGCAGCAGGTTGATTTATGTGAGAGTGCAACTTTTTTTCCATAGTAAATATATAGTTTTGGTGTAGTTTTTGTTGTATTTTGAGGTAAATTTTAGATATTTAAAAAATAGGGACATTTTCCAAGAGTAAGCCAGTCTAGGACAGAAACACTATCAACTGGTAAAGTTTGAAGGAAAAAATTAAAGGGAATGGGCCTAGGGAATTTAATGAAAGCAACATTTCATTTGTTTGTGTTAAAATTTTATAAATAATCTTAAAAAATTTAGTCCCTTTAATTTATGCAGCATCATTGTCCATTTTTAGATTTCAATTGTTGTTCGGCCTTAACACATTAAGGACCGCGATGATGCTTTTTTTGGACCGCGAAAAAATTTAAACCAAGAAACACCGAAATTAAGCATTCTATATCTCAGAATTCACTGGAACAAAAGTTACAAATTTAGTATCCTTGAGCCAGTGTTGTGTTCAATTTTGTAGAATTTCATGATCAATTTTATATCATTTGAGTTGATTTCGAACTGCCTTAGAAGTAGATAAACTAGCATTTGTAAATACTATGAGGTATTTTGTATCCTTTATGATCCAAAAAACTTACCCCAAAGCATCAAATTCTAAACAGAAACGAAATCGATTTTAAAATCAAATTTAAAGTAGTCTAATAAATTTCTGCAACCATGTTTTACGTTCATAGGAGTCCAGTACTGGTTTTAAAAATATGAAACCCACCACATTCCCCTTACCAGAAAAAATAATCGAAAAATATTTAATAAAAAAGGGATCAATATTACCCCGGATTACGGTGCTTAAAAATAAACCATTGTAATTTTTATAAGCGTTGTTGTTCGTCAATTCTTGACCATTTAAGATTTTTTTTTGCTTTTTTTTTGTTTTAGGCACATTCAGAACTTCTTGTTTTTACAATTTTTAATGTTAGTTATTTTACATCTTTTCTTAGCTATTTTTTGATTTTTTAAATTTTTTGTTTAAATTTGTTTTTGAATTTTATGACATTTTCATGATTTTTGGAACTTTTGAGTACTTCATAATATTACTTTGAATTTTATCTTTAAAATTTGGTGTTGTGCTAAAATCGAGCGCAAAACCAATGACAAATCGAATTATAAATAGAATTGATTATTAAGGTTCGCCATGATTTGGGGTTGATGTTGAAAATTGACAGAAATAATAAAAACAGAAAACAAGAATGAACTAGTTTATTTGGCTTAATAGGGATCCTTTTGGAATGTTTGAGATGTTTTTGGATGCATATTTTCCGGTTCTTAGTTGATGCATTTTAACTGTCTCTAGATAGTACATATTCAAAACCTGGCATAGTAAATGTTTTGCCTTATTTACTTGGTCGAAGATGGGTTTCAATACTCCCTTCCTGCGAATAAAGGAAAATGTTGACCTGTAAAATCAAACTTAGCTTCAAAATATCCAAATCATTCCTGAAAACAGATAAAGCTCATTTTCTCATGCGGTCTACTTATCATTTATCTAAATTTCTGTTTGGACAGCTTTTGAGAAAAAAACAAACTCATCAAAATTTTAGCAATAAAAATAAATTAAATCAGCATCAATAATGAGGCAAATTTTATCCACTAGTTCAACCCAGCAGAATTTTTCTAACTGAAACTGCAATTGCGCCGATCGCGCCCAACTAATGCCCGCGAATTACATTTTCATTTAGATGATGACCAAAGTTTATGGACCTCACCCTCGTCTACCTTACTATGTAGGCAGCATCAACGAGTTGGCCAACTTCCTTCAGCATAATAAACCACTAACTTGGAAACCGACAGCCGAGAGCAACAACACCTCAAAAGAAACCGCCAAATTGTGCTAGGCTAGAATAGTCGAAAAAATTAATGAAAATTTTACGATATCATTCCTTCTAACCCTCCTTCGACTGACACTTCGCGACCGACCTACCACTTTATGATTACCAAAAAAAAAAAAAAATGATAGCAATAATAACAACAATAATAATTATAACTGTAGCACATTGTCAAAGCGCTTAAAAGTACATCAACTCAAAAGTGAGCTTTCCAAACGTCATAATAAAAATATGACTGCCGCCAACTGGTCAAAACTAGAGAGAGAAGAAAAAATCTTCCCACGCAATGACCGATTATCGTCCGCTCGCTTCATTTTTTCTACTTTTAATTTAAGTTGGGTGCCGTGCTTAACACTTTTGAGGAATGTTTATAAAGGTGTTTAGTTTGATGGATTTCTATCACGATCACGAACTGCCTCGCTCAGTTCAACTGAGACAGAAAAAAAAACGGTAGCAATGCTGTCGATTTTTGTTTTCGACATTATTTCTGTTTTCTGTTCAGTAGTTTTGTTTTTGTTTATGCCTAGTGGGGGAGTTCTGCAATTGTGCAGTGTTTAAAATCCCATCATTTTGGACATGCCACTTGTGCAATGTTAGATTTTAATTCGCCGCCCGCTCTCGTTTGACTGACGAATTTTTCAATGAGCAAATGAGCTACAGATTTCGAGCATTGTGGCCTCGCGAAGTCCGATGTTATCTTAAAAACTTTTTATCACGAACAGGTGGAAAGCTTTGGGATTGACTAGAGACATCCCTTTTTCACTAGGTATTTTTGGCTCCTCCAATTCGGTGTAGATTAATACGCCTTTTTGTCTCACCAATTGTGATGGTGGTTTTGTTTTGTTTCCCATGCGCAGCCCAGTTAAAAAAAAAACATTTTTTCGGAGTCAATTATGCATTCACTACAACGCTAATGGTTTCATTATATTCAAATTGATTAAAATTTTTGAAGACAACTGATGGGGCGGGTCGCTTATCTGTTTCTATCAGCAACCACGAGATCATAATGTAACTTCCCAAGTGGTCAGCAGTCGCGCGACAAGACAGTGACATCTTGAACCCTGGCGGCAGGTAATTGAAAATTTTATAATTTATCTTTCAGGCTAGTTTGGCTTGTGGCTCCGACTACTCCAAAACTGTCATCAGCACCTCGGGCGGCCAGCTCAAGAAAACGGGCGGACGTTTTCAACGAGCGATTAATTTATGGACGAATTCATGGCGGTATTGTTGTATTGTGCAAAGACTTGGAGAAATTTTGCTCGAACGGAAACTAACAAGGCTCTGGCATTGCGAAACATCGCACTGAAGAATCTAAATGACCTTTAAGGAAAAAATGAGACTAATCTTAACATTTCCATGTAGGGGAGAGTGGGGTATCATGGGTCACTTTTTTTCTTTGCTTCATAACCTCTTTATTATAAAAGTTAAAAAGAAAAAAGCAATAAATTGAAAGGTTTTCTACATTTTTAAGGTATCATTAGGCTTTTTTTCATCTTTTTAAATAAATTTATTTCCCGAGTTCTGACTGTTTTAAAAAAAGTATTTTTTTTTTTTGGATTTTGAGAAACTGTGGGAGAAACGTGGGCCACCTAATCCAAATTGACTAAATAACGTGCAAAGTTTATGAGTTGACCCAAAACTGAAACGGATGCAATTTTTCGGGTGCTTGTTTAATTATGCAAGAACATTTTTCTAGGCAAGTTAAATAAAAGAAGCATATGATACGTACAAAGGTCATCAACATATAGAAAAACATGCTTACGCAAAGTGACGACGATGACAATTGGATTGAGATTTTTATCACATCATACAGCTGAGATATTTAGAGTGGCCCACGTTACCCCACTTTGCCCAAGATATTTACCAGATTTTTCAATAGTTATCATAATTTTTCTACTCAAAATTGGTGCCAAAATTGCATCCAAATGACGTGCACTGTAAACTGATATCGGCGAAACCACATTTTTAATAAATTTTGAATCCCATTTAATATTTTTTTTACATCATCCACTTAAGGAGCGTATTCGAAAAAAAATCAACACTTTGTTTCGTGAATAACTTTTGAATACATGGATGGAATTTGATGATATTTTCAGTGAAGCTACCTAGTGCACAAAATTTGGTGTCAATCTGTCAAGTCGTTCTTGAGATAGCACCAGATTCAAGTTCATTGACAAAATGTTTTGGGCAGGATCGAGAAAAATCCAGAAAAGTTCCAGTGGAAGACCCAAAACAGCTGGAAATCAACTATTCGACCAAAGTTCACATGGTTAATCATTTGAGAAGACTTAGAGGACCCAATAGTGAGCTAAAATTTGAATAACAGTGAAGATGATTGATTCGATGAAGTGAGAGGAATGTGAGAGGTTTTTTCAAGCTCAATCCGAAAATATGAATGAGGAAGTGATAATAAAGTCATTTTTCCTGATTGGTTCGTCTAGCTGGCTTATAAATAGGCTTGACTTCGTTTCTACAAAGTAGAAAAGCTGCCCACCGCTAAAATAAACAAAATACGGTGATAAAATCATGCGCAAAATATTTGGACTGCTTGTGGAGAGATATTTTGAATAATTTCGTAATGGACAGTAAAACGAACTCTTCAGCGGTCACCTGGCAGGTTTCCAACCAGAAACTTTTCGTTGACAAGTCTCGCCTGTATTATCCGGATGTAAACAAGGATAAAAAATTGAAAAAAATAATGTCTAGTACTTGACGAGGCTAACGATCTGTGGAAACTCCAATTTAGGTACCAACATACATGTTAGTAGGACATATCAAGAAAAAAGTTTATTTCTAGAGTTTGTTTTGATTAGGTCGTATGAGCCACTTGACTAGTTTTGAGAAAATCGCTATGGAAGTTCTGAATCACATTTTAAATTCCCGTTTTATGAATTCTGCTCAAATTCGTTCGGAAATTTGAAAGTTGAAGTTAGAATTACAGGAGAACATTCATATGTACTGGAAAAGAGTGTCAGTTCAGTGCTTACATGTGAAGTTGTACTTTCGTCCTATTGCATTTCTTGTTTGGTGCCAACGACATTTTGCCGATCGACAATTTTCATTCCCGAAACAGATTCCATTCGCCTATTACTTTGCTATGTCCTAATTCAAAATTGATTGTAAGAGCATTAGAAACTATAATCCACACAATTAAGACACGAAAATTGCCGCCAAAGGGAATCCGGAATTGTTGCTTCACAGGATTGTCTATTTGGGGATTCACTAGGAAATTTTAGGCCCCTACCTGTAACACCGATGGCCGTTCGAAGAATGCAAAAGTTATCCATTGCTTCAAATTGCTTTGGTTGTATCTGGAATGGAAACAGAACAATGGCTTTTTGCACTTTCAAAAGTTAAGTTTTGTATACTTACCCAACAATAAATTAAGCCATCCCTTCCGATAAGATACGACTGAAATCACTCCTGCAGGCAGTTTTCTATGATTTTTTGTATTTAACCGTAAAGTTCCATCAATTGCTTAAGCTATTTTCGCGACGATGCACGAACGACGCAAACACCAATTCGACGAATTGTTATCTAGCGTCCTTTTGCAAGCACGGCAAAAAACGGCCATGCAAAAAGTCGCAAAAACCAATTTGCACTCGAAAATAAAAAAAGTTCGGATACGTCTTAAATTCAAATCATTTTGTAAAAGCTATTCATTGATCAAACGTAACCATATTTTTATCAAACACAGAACGCATGATTCTCAATCGTTTGCAGCCAATAACTCAGTTTTGTTTATATTGGTTCATACGATTTAATCAAAACAAGCTCTAGATTTATTGGTCAATCAGGTTCAATACCACTCCACTAAGGCCCTCTAACTTGCGGCTTCGATTTTGGATCCGAATTTTCCCAATTCTTCGATGAGGTACATTTTTAAGGATTCTAATTTTTTCCTTAGTTTTCCTAAAACACACTGCACAGTGGTCCAGAACGGGAATTTAGCAAGACAAAATTAATAACGCAGAAACTATGAGATGTAGACAAACGGTGTCTTCAGCAAAAATGCTCATCAAATATTGCGCTTTAATAATGCAGTATCAAAAATAAGGACGTGTCTTATTTTCCATGGGGGGCAAACTTTTTTAATTAAAAAGATAGAGACATCAAATTCATATGATGATTAGAAATCGCGCTATGATTTTATCAATGTTGAAATGTTAGAGTGTGCCTAAAAAATTAGTTTTTAAGCTCTAACTCTTTAAAATGAATTTATACGTAAGCGATGTCTTCTAAGCTAAGGTTGGCAGATTGCTCAGTTTTTTTCCGGGTTTGCCAGGATACACAAAATACAAAACAAATTGTGTGTAAAAATAATCATAAAAGGTCCTTAGGAAGCCTAAAATACGATTTAAAATCTGCTTATAAGTTTATAGAAACAAATTGTTTTCAAGTTTTTTTTTCTTGATATTTGTTGTTTGACCAAATTTGCCCAGATTTTTGGTCGACAATTTCGAAATCGAATGCCCGGATTATGCCAGGTTTTTAGATGAAATTGCCCTGATTTGTCATGCTCGGATGTGTGCTAAAAATATTCTGACAACCTTATTCTTCTAAGCACTTTTCTTAAATCAAATTGTGCGCCTTTTTGTCTTAGAAAGCAAAAGGGAGTCCTCTCATTTATCTTGAAAAAGTCGCATTTTTATCGTACAGTTAATAGCTAAACAAGCAATTTAGACCCATTTATTATCATTTTGATCAAATTTATTCAAATATTATTAAATTAAATTTCAAAAATGTTAATTTTCCCTTGAATTTCATCAGTGTAAACTAAGGTTCCCAGGATGTACCCGGGCCAGAAAATCCGGGCTATTTTCATCTAAAACCTGGCAAAATCCGGGCATTTGATTCCAAAATGTCGACCAAAAATCTGGGCAATATCCAGGAAAATTTGGTCCAAATCCAGGAATTACTCAACCCAAATCAAGGAAAATAACATGAAAAAAAACAATTTTTTTTCATCGGCAGTTTTAAATCGTTTCAAAAAACTTCTCATGGTTATTTTTATAAAATTTGTACAAAAAATTTCGTTTAAATGTACAACACAATTCGTTTTTTTTCTTGTTTTGGTAAATAAAGTGAATAAATCCTTGCAAAACCCGAGCATTTCTAACTAAAATCCGTTTCCCGGCCGGGTCGAACTTTTTTTTCAAATTTTGTGTTAAATATCCGGGCAAACCCGGATAAAACCGGGCAATCTGGCAACCTTAGTGTAAACTGAAAGTATTGCCTCAAATAAGTATGGGAGAGTGGGGTATCGTGGGCCATGGGGAAACGTGGGCCACTTTTATTATCTCAGATGTGTGCTGAGATAAAAATCTCAAACCAACTGTCATCATCGTCCCTTTGCATGAGCATATATTTCAGAGGAATTAAGGCTATTTGAGCCACCGCACGTATCTGAAAATGGAGTTATAGGTGTTTCCCACGTGTTCGGACTTGAACATTTTGAACCAAACGGGACTTATCTTGTGTGATTTATTTTTTCGAGACGTCTAATGAAGGCTATTTGAGCCACCGCACGCATCGGAAACTAGAGTCATGGCCGTTTTGCGCCCAACTTCCCAGCTTTTTTAATATAGTTCAGAAAAAGCTTGTTGGGACTGTTGACTTTTTTAGTTCACATTTTAGTTTATTGGTGTCTTCGGAGAAGTTTTTCAGTATATTCGGCACTATAATAAAAAATTATTATTTTTCTGACAAATCGCCTACAAGTGAGATCAAATTCCTAACTTCTTTATTCTAGGTTTTAGCTTTTTGATATCTTCGACAAACTTGTTCAAAATCAAATTTTCTATAACTTTGTTTCAAATGTCAAGTTTCTAAAATAATTACTCTCCGAGCTATAGGCTAAATAAGGAACTTAACTTCTCAAAATTAGTTTATCAATAATAACTTTTTTCAGTTAATTTTAAGCTTAATATTAAGTTGCACAAAGTTGTTTGTCTTAATAAAATGCACAACTTTGTTGAACATTTCAAGTTTGTTTAATGTGATTCTGCAGAGCTATTTTACAAATACCGGGCTAGAAATCGTTGTTTTTAATGCAAACAGGGAAAAGTAAAATTGATGTTTATCGCGTGGATACAAGTGGATACAGACGACTGTACCTGCATCTTGTAGACGCGGGCTGCCCGATGTTGCCCGGTATTTGTAAAATTAGGCGTGAAAAAGCACTATTTTCGGTTATCTTTTTAACATTGCTCTGCAGTATCACATTTAACAAACTTGAAATGTTCAACAAAGTTGTGCAGACAAACAACTTTGTGGAACATATTATTAAGCTTAAAATTAACTGGAAAAAGTAATTAGTAATAAACTGATTTTTAGAAGTTAAGTTTCTTATTAAGCCTATAGCTCGGAGAGTATTTATTCTAGAAACTTGACATTTGAGACAAAGTTATAGAAAATTTGATTTTAAACAAGTTTGTCGAAGAAATCAAAGAAATAAAGAAGTTAGGAATTTTATCTCACTTGTGGGGTGATTTATCAGAAAAATAATATTTTAGATTATAGAGCTGAATTTACTGAAAAACTTCTCCGAAGACACCAATAACCTAAAATGTGAACTAAAAAAGTTATAAGCACGTTTTTCGCATTTTTGACCACTGTGCACCGCACGCATTAGAAAATGCAGTAATGGCTGTTTTCACCTAAATTCCCCTATATTTTTTAAATATTTTGTTCGGATTTGAAATTTGTTTAACCAAAGAAGAGACTTTTCTTGTGTGTGTTTCTCCGAGGAATCAAGTGAACGCTGTTTGAGCCACCGCACGCTTCGTAAAATGGCTGATTTTACCCTCGATTCCCTCATATTTTTCAAATAATTATGAAAACACTAAGTTCGGACTTGAAAAATTTTAAACAAACAATACTTATTATGAGTGATTTTTTTCCGAGAAATTGAATGAAGCTTTTTTAAGCCACCACACCAATCGAAAAATGGAGTTTGGCTGTTTTTAGCCCTCAATACTACTACATTTTTAACTAGCTATGCCGTAACTCCATTTTCCGAAGCGTGCGGTGACTCAAATAGCCTCTATCCAATTTCTCGGAAAAATCACTACGGATAGGTCGCATTTGGTTTTAAACTTTCAAGTCCGAGCATGGATTTTTCTGAAATATTTTTGAAAACTGTGGAGGAATTGAGGGTAAAATAGCTATAACTCTATTTTCCGATGCGTGCGATGGCTCAAATAGCCTACATTCGATTCTTCGAAAAAAAAAAATCACTCAAAATAGGTCTCATTTGGTTAAAACAAATTCCAGTCCGAACAAGCATTTTCTGAATTAATTAGAAAATTTTGGGAAAATGAGGGAAGAATAGCCATGCCATAACTCCAGTTTCCGATGCGTGCTGCGTCTGAAATAGCGTTCATTCAATTCCTCGAAAAAAAATCAAACAAGATAAGTCTCATTTGGTTCAAAATTGTCGAGTCCGAAAAAGTTTTTTTTTTTCGATTTTTTTGAAAAATGTATTGGAATTGAAGGTAAAAACAGCCAAAGCTCCATTTCCAAAAGCGAGCGGTGTCTAAAATAGCATCCATTCGATTTCTTGAATAAAAAATCACCCAAAATAGGTCTAATGGTTCAAAATTTTTAAGTCTGAACTCATCAGGAAGTGTAGAGGAAACCTACACCTCAGTTACTGTTATCTTCAATGTGGTCTCTTAATGTTCATTAGAAAGCTGATTAGCATACTTGGAAGCGACCAAAACAGTTAAGATTTCAATTGAAGAGAACAAGTTACATATCTACATGTAAAATTCCTGCAGTGAAAGAATATCAAAGCTGCGATAATAATTCAGAAAAAAACCCTGATTTTGTTTGAAAATACTAGAATTATGATAAATATTTGTAATTTTTGAAGATGCAAAATTTTCAATCTCATGTAGAGGTTTCTTGATTATTTCATATTCATTTCAATGCCAATTTTAACTTTTTAAAATGGTAGAGAAAAAAATTTTGCAAATGAGAATTTTTTTCAACCAAACACGATTTGTATTGCAGGCCTATGTTTATTTTTCCTGTGTAGCTGAACCGTCTCGAAAATGAACCGATGAATCAAAACAATCCAACTTCGAGTGAACCCAACATGAACAGACCTTAAGATTTCCATCTTCTCTCCGGGAAAACCTCTTCTCTCTTCACAAGAGTAAAAACATAAGATCGGTATTCATGTTATAAAACCAATTTGCAATTGAGCCGAGCGCCAGATTTTCATTCACAACTTCCGCTCCCAAGACGAAGTCGGCAAAAGCAGCATTAATGCTTAGTTAGGCAGCTGTCTCTCGGACGAGAAAAAAAAAACCTACCTTCATCACGTTTATCTCAGTTCTTGAAGGGGTGCCCACAAAATGTGCTGCATCGCGTGGGAAGCACTCCAACTATTTACTCCACCAATGACTCAGTTTTTGAAGTTTGGAGCTATGCTGCTCGGCTTAGTCTGTCGGTGGTTCCTGATCGATTCAGGTGCCGCGCGCGCTCGCGATCTCTTCTTCTGCGATCGTTCGATTGCCGTCGGTTGTTTGGTGTTTTCGTATTAGGGATTGTATTGTTTTGCGTTTTCCTTCGGATCGGTGCCGGTTGCTTGTTTTCAGTGTTGTTACAGTGTTTTCCTATTATCATTTTTTTTTACTAAAGTCGTTACATTGTTTCTTTTAGGGATTAACATTTGTTTCTTCGGATGTTTTTGTCTTAAGTGCTTGCATCCCTACTTGTTGGGATGCCCACGGATGGTATGCAAACGCTCGATGACGATAATGGTTGAACCATTTTTCATGAGCTGATTGCGCTGATTTATGGACTGTGTTCGGCTTTTCTGATCGATTGATCGAGTCCAAGTGCTCACAAGTGACTGTGTGTTGTTCTATTTGTTTTGAAGATGAATATGACGATCACAATGTGAAACGATCGATTAAAAGTGTTGTTGGTACCTTTTTGGGTGCTGTGGTACATGGAGTGTGTTAAATGTGCAGTTTAACCTGGATCTGTGCTGCTAAACACAATTGTTCGAAATGGATTCTCTGGATAGTTTCGATCTGGTTGATACCAAGCTGTATCAAACCATCAGCAACATGGAATATTTCATAACCAGTTGAGTATCGTTTCAGACATTTAAATTAGTTCTAATACTAGTTTCTAAATTTCACAAACACAATTCACGGGTTTTTTCACACCTTTATTAAAACCAAATATTACAAGTTGTTACTAACATACTCACCTTCTCGATATACTTCGATAAAAAAGCTCAAATTTTTGGGATACGAATATTTATTGTTGAATTTGAAACGTTATCTACCAAACATGGTACTTCTAACCTGTGTTGCGTTAAACATCAAACTTTTTTAGGTTTTTAAAAATTCATCAAATGTAGTATACCTATACCTATAGCGAAATGAAAAAACAACTAAGGCTATGATCATTTACAGGGTGACAAAAAAGTCCGGTCACACAAGAAAATCTCAATATTTCAAAATAAATGAAGAAAATCTGAATCTGAATTTCATAGCTTTATTCAGTAACTCATAAAGATACTTCACAGAGGGTATCTCGGAATTACACCATCTTTATCTGATCGAACCAGCTTCAGACGTCTCGGAAAGTCGTCGAAAGCGGCGCGCACCTGCTCCATCGGCATCTCGTCCCAGATTTTCGTGATAACTCATTTGAATTGCTCTAAATTTGTTATTTAATAGTCGTTCAGCTTCGACATCATGTATCCCCACACGAAATAATCCAGTGGATTCAGATCCGGAGACGACGGAGGCCATTCATTCTTCGAAATTAAATCGGTCAAGTTTTCCTCACACCACGTCTGAACAACCTTTGCGGTGTGGGATGTTGCGCCATCTGTCTGGAAGCAAGACTGACGACTTATTTTGGAACCGGAAAACATTCAGTTTGTCCGCAGGAGCTTGCTGGAGGCTCACACTCCAAACTCGTTCATTTTGGCAATTGACTGTTTGCTCCAAAACGACCAGCTTCTCGTCCGAAAAAATATTCTCGTCATCTGCGCGCCAAACCGAGCAGCGATAACAGCTGCCCTTAACTCTGCCATGGCTCACAACTCAATGTAAACAATCTGCACAGAAACGAAACTCTGCCACTTTGGGCAGCAGAGTTAGCCCTTTCATTTGACATATAGAAGGCACCAGAGAGATGCAACGTGTAGGCTACAGGCAACCCCAAAAAAGTGTGACCGGACTTTTTTGTCACCCTGTAGTATACGGGCACTTTATTTCGGTGATAGCTGCGTTAATAGAGCTCGGATATGCAAAACTTTAGTAGCGTTGTGTTGGTTATAAAAATGACTATCTTGCCTATTTTTGATAGATTTTTAAATTAACGTGTGTTTGAGATGTTTACGATGCAAAAAAAACATGGTAAAAATAATTTTGCACAAATTTGGTCCTTTTACGCATTTTGCGCCTCAAAAATTCATCATTGTTGACTTGCAAGCTCATGAACTGTTAGTTTTTTCTGATTTTTTTTTTCGAACCAAATGGTGGAGAAGTATAAGGAGCCACTCTAGGATCCACACGAAGTTCAAACCAACCATCGGAGTGCACCCCTTGATCTTAAATATATTAAAAAGTCTACCGTTATTGGGGATAACTGAATGCAGACTCCTTAAATAATGCAAAAAATCCATTTCCGGCAGGCAAAAAGTGTTGCCTGACGTAGACACCAAGAAAATAACTAATAATGATCAGTTCCAAAGATCGCAATCTGTGCATTCGGTTTTTACGCAATATAACAGATGTGTTCTGATGGACAACACAATTTATGTTAAAAACGGATTTAAGAAATCAAATTCTTCGAGATGCCTACTCATGAAAAGGTTCCAACCAGATTTTTATTGCTTTTTCCAGGTGAGTTTGTGTAAAAAATCATGATTTTGCAAAGGTTTTGCTTCTGTGGTAAAAAATATAAATCAATGCATGACTGAAAAAAGTGTGCAAAGATAAAAAAGAGATTTTATGAAAAAGTTACAGTATTTCTTGAAATTATTGATAATTTTTTTTTTATATTTTTACATTAAATGTCATATTAACACCTTCCCTCCATAGAAATTTTTTCGATCAAATGAATAGTTTTTAAAATACACACGTTTGTAACTGCCCGGATACTAAATGATCATAGCCTTAGGAAAGATGATCAATTTTCTTTGAAATTTGAAACTTTGTCGAAGACCGACATTAGAGTGCCCCAAATTTGTATGGGGAATTTAAAATCTGTGGAATGTTCTGCGCTGCAGGCTTAAATTGATCCTAGGCCTAGGACAAGGTCTCATCCCAAATTTTGGCCAAATCAGACCACGGGAAGAAGTCGCTCAACGAACCTGGAGTTTGTATGGGATTTTGAGACATTTTGTTCGTAAGGAACATGAAGTTTTACAGTAAAATGAGCTATATATGAAAATGTTACGACTTTTTTATTAATCCCCCCATAAGTGAGATAAAAAAAATTTAACTTCTAAACCGTAGGTCCAATTGCTGTCTCCGACAAACTTATTGTGCAAATTTGTGGAACTTTACCTTGAACGTTGAGTTTCTGAAACTTTCATCTTTTGAGTTACAGTATTAAATATGAAAATAACCTTTCATGATCATTTTTTTATCAGAATTTTTTTTCGGGAAATTATACGAGGCCCCAAAATTCACATTTTTTCGAGGTGTGTAAACTGTAAAACATTTCAAACAATTTCTAATTAAAGGTTTTAAATCAATTTTCAACTTTCTCAAAACCGCAAGTTAATCTGACTTTTACGAAAAAAGTTTATAGAATTTTTTTTTGTTTACTTTTTCCCATTCTCTAAAATACGTTAATTTTACCAAATTTTCAATCTTTTAAACTTATTTTATAAGATATTTTTTAAAGCAAAAATCAATTTTTTTGTGGGCTTGTACGAATAGGTTTAATGAAATATAACCTTTTTTACATTCTTTAGTAATGGCAGAAATACTTTTAATAATATCTTTCGTAATTTAAAAAAAAAGCTGTAGAATTTAACATTTCCGGTAATTTTTTTTAATAAGAATATCTATAGTCAAAATATTATTCCTTGAACAGAATAAACAAATCCAGAATCAGTTTTTTTTTCTTTCATGTAAGTTTGATTGTTCTTCAAATATCAATGATTGATTTCACTCAAAACTCCAAAAATTAATTTTCACTTAAATACACTTATTCTTATTATATCAAATGATCTTTTATTAAATTAATCTATTGAAAATTCAAAAATAACTCGAAATAGCGACTTTAAATCATCAAATATGTGTTTTTTTTTCATAAATTCTCTTGAGGTTTTGAAAATGGATATTTTTCCTTATGAAAACTTCAAATTCAAGATCTTTTTTTTCTTTTTTTTTTAATTCAAGACATTACTGTGAAGTTTCCAATGCTTTTAATTCTGGTTTTCTTCGAAATTTTAATTCGTATTAGTTTTATGGTATTGATTTAATTTTTTTAAAACTAGACTTCCTTTTTTTTAATTCCTCTTCAAGTTAATTTATAGTTCAAAACATTAGCATTATTTTCAATAATTTATGTATAACCTGACGGAAAAATAATTGATTTGAAACTTGGATTCGGATTTGTATAAATTGTATCAGTAAAATTTATTATTTTCTCGAGTTTGTGAACATGGTTTTAGAAATCAATTTTCTGTTTACTGTTCATTTTTGGTATTGTTCTTATCTCGAGCTGAGTTTGAATTTCGAAACAAATCACCCGCCCCAGATCAATTTTTTTTTTCTCAAAAATACAGATTTTTTTCGGCAACCTTGACTATATAATTCAAAAAAACCTTTTTTTTAATTCTTTTTCTAGCAAAAACTTCTCATCTAAAATTTGAAAAAAAAAATACAATTTATCAAGTTTTTTGGTAAAATTACAGAAAATTAGATTTTTTTTTCTCAAAAAAACAGATTTTTTTCGGCTACCTTAACTATGGCCCTTATTCTGCGCCGCGAGTGACGTGAGGATAGTCGAGTCACCCAAGTCACTCTATTCCGGTAGTCGGTTTAGGTGAGGAACGTCACTTCGGATGAACTTTGTGAGTTCTTACCCTATTCTCGTAGTCACCGTGGGTGAGAATCGTCGCATTCGGGTGACGATTTTAGGTGACAATTGTCGGTACCTTTTCAGGTGGCGACGAGATAGGAATGAAATGAAAAAACACGAAAATTACTGTAAAGCGGGTTATTAATTGTTGAAATTCAATCATATTTTTCAACTAGCATGTTTTAATGCTTAAAATCATCAATAAACTAGTAAACACGACGAGAATTTAATGAGCAAAAAAGTATCGTCACCATCTATCGTTCAGTTAAGCGATTGTCGAACTTCAAGTAGAAGTAAATTAAAAAAAAAAGTTTCTTATACAATTTTTAAAGTTGTTCTTCTTTAATTTTCAAATGTATTAAAACATTAATGCCAATAATCAATAAATTAGTAAACACGACGAGAATTTGATGAGCAAAAAAGTATCAGGTCACCATCTATCGTCCAGTTAAGAGATTGTTGAACTTCAAGTAGTTGTAAATTAATAAAAAAAATAGTTTCTGATACAATTTTTAAAGTTGTTCTTCTTTAATTTTCAAATGTTGAAGAATAGTAAAAACTTGACAAATATGTAGTTATAGCTTTTATTCTGATTTTTTTTTAAATTACAATGTAGAATGTTATTTATCCTTTGGCAGCAAATTATTGAATTATTAGTAGCTTGTGGGAAAGTGCACATTTGTTCGTGAAGTGCTCATTCTTCTACCATCTTTGTAAAGTACATCGTCTTAAAAAAAACTATCATAGACTATCAGCTTAAAAAAAAACTTTTAAATAATCTTTGAGACTTCGCGGAGATATTTTGAAATTCGGAAATGCCAAAGAATCCGTTACGGCAGAACTTTTATGCATATTAGGAACTGCATCGGGTATAGACTCGGGCAGTAGAGGCTTCGGCCAAATTTTTGTCAGTCACCGATGGAGGTTCGGTAAGAATTTCCTGTTCCTCTTCCGGATGCTTGTCGATAAACTTCAACTGGTTCGCAATTTTGACCTTGCCCGGCTGATTTTCGTTCTTGTGTCGTGGCCTGTTCTGATTAGGGAAATTTCGATTGGTTGGTCGGTCGTTTGGGGGTGGAAAGGAAGTAAGCCGCACTCTTTGGAGATACCTTCCAAAATGTTCTTCCTGATTCGGCCTTCATGTTAACCTCTAAAAAAATAACAATAAAAACCATTAGTAGAGAATTGGTACACGACAATCAACTATCTTACCAATAACAATTGTCCGCACCCAACGACCAAACGGTTTGAACAGTTTAATTGAAGTGTCATTTGTATCTTTCCATAACCAGTTGATGTGCTCGACAAACCGTATGGATGTCATCGGCTGCATTGAATTGCGAAACCACATCCGAGCCAACACCTAATAACAATTTGATCGAAACCTTACAGTTATTTCAAACTGAAATTTTCAGGTCGTAAAATTGAACACGATAATCGCCACAAACCTGCAATGTTTTCTTTTAATTTATTTTAATTTTTTGAAACTAATCTGAAATTTTTGTATCACTTACAATTTTTGACGTCGATTCTTGTGTTGGTGTTTCACAGCAGGTTCCCGGCTCAGATTTAATCCTCGGATTGTCCGCTTGGGTCGCGTAACCTGCCCATTTTCCTTATTGAATGATTTGCTGACACCATACAAACCGATTACGACGTTTTTCGAACCGGAAATCGAATCCGTTGTTAAGAAATTTAATCCCGAAAATCCGAACCGCGAGCGAAATCAAAACAACATCAGCGCAATGACGACCATTTTGACAGATGTGTTCATTCAGTCACTCACCTGAATGAGATACTGTCACTTTACCCACATCGACTCCGGGAATAAGGTGACAAAAGTCACGGTGACTCCGAGGTGAGGTGACAATCATCACGTCACGCGCGGCGCAGAATAAGGCCGTATATCATTTCTGAAAACCTATAAATCAAGTAATTTTTATCGAAAAATTCATCTCTAGAATTGGTTTTTTGCTCTTGGAATCTTTCGGATATTTGATAAATTTTCCGAAATTTTCATATAATACCCTTCGAGTTTTTTTTGGAAATTTCGAGGGGGGGGAAGAAGAAATAGATATTTGTTCCGGCCTTAATGTCATATAATTTTTACATGGATGGAGAATTCTGCTTGTTCAAAATTATAACAGTGAACTGAGACTTCTACTTTTGAATATAATAAAAGTGGAATGAGATTTCCTGCTTATGAGAAAATATCTTAAAAGGTTCAAGATTTCCGATCTGAAGATTATTCAAGTGGATTTACTTCTGCTTAGTGACATAATTAAAGCGAAATAGGATTTCTTCATGGGGGTTCAGATTTTCGTTTCTATAAAATAATGCAAATAATACAATACAGAACTAGCCAAACATTTTTAAAGCCAGTAGATTATAATCGGTAAAAGTGATTGGGACTTCAACAGACGAGAATCACGAAAGCGTATTTAAATTTCTTATTGTGAGAAATAATTATGATAGTATACATTGAGACCCTTACTTTTTGAAAATCGTTCAAATGATTTGAGACTCCTGCTTGTGAGAAAGCGATAAAAGATTGAGACTTCCAGCACATGAAGGCTACCCAGGAGGATTGATATTTCTACTTTATTGAGATAATGAAAGCAAAATAAGACTTTTGCTTTAGGAAAATTAGTAAAACGGATTATGTTTTCTGCTGATTGAAAATGAAGTTAATTGATTGAAATTTCTGTTTATTAATAATTATTTTACAGAGACTATGAATTAGTGAAAATAAAAGAAGCGAAAAGAAAATTGTTGCAGTAGATTGAGACTTCCGCTACTTTAAAATGATAAAGAAAATTGAGCCTTATGCTGGTTAATATGGGAGTGAACTGAGATTTCGGCTTGTTGAACATGATCAAAACTAGTTGAAACTTTTGGTTGTCGGAAAATGGACTGATTGAAGAACTGATTGAGACTTCCACTAATATTGGAAATCATTATAAAGGGGAGAAATCGCCGTGAACTTGTTTGTTTTTTTTTTGTAAATTTTGAGCGGCTTTCTCGGTCAGTATTGTAGATTTGAAATGGCTAAATGTTACTAAAGTGTTGAAAAGAGTGAGGAGCATTTTTTTAATAGAAGCTTGACCACATATTGAAATTTTTGTCCCTCACCAATCACGAATCTGAATCTTGAACATGAATTCTGATTTCTGGATCTATATTCAGAATCTAGAGTTTGTTTGAAGTAGTTTGAAATTTCATTCGGCTCGGTTGATTGCTGGATGGGCTTTTTAGCGAGCTAACGCGACATTAATTTCTTTTAGGAGGCTTGAGATGGATCATGTAAATTTTTTATTGTCATCTGTTTTAGTAGTTCAATGGTTATTTCGACTAGTTGTTTCATATTTTGACGTTCGCCATGTCATTTTATTGCGATCTGTGTGTCGTTTAAATGATGTGCGATCACGTCTTTGAATGGTTTTCTAACAATCGCCTTGCAATAAAAAAAGTACCATCAACTTTTTTTGGGAAATATGCAGACTTTATCAGATATTTCATATGGTCTACCCGTCTATCATTCCAAATCTATAATACTTAACGATGAATCCGCTCGAAATTTCCAAAAACTTGGAAATGATGGACGCAAATTCGAAAGTCAGTTTGTTAGAGAAAAAATGAAAATTCCTCTAAAATTCTTCTGATGTAATTTTATGCAACAGATAGAAATATCTGCTTTAGAAACAAATTCTTGTGCAGATATTGTGGCTTTTCTGGTTGAGTGTTTCTGATGTTTCAATTTGTTATTAGAAAATTTTGAAATAATGAAAAGTAGTGTGATGAAAAGTTTATTAGGGCGAAGAATACGCGGCACATTTTAGAAAGTCTATTCTCAATGTGTCATTCTTCAAAAGTTTTATTTTATTTTTATTTTACTTTTATTTTTTCCTAATAGTTATCAGGCTCGGGTTTGAAAAAGGGAAAACTCTTGAATGGGCTGCTGATGTTGATTTTCAATTGTCTTCTAATAAAAAGGGCTGTTTTAAGATGGTGTTTTCGACCTTTTCAAAACTATTCGGTTATTATTTTCCTGAAAATCAGTTGAAAAATTTAATTGAGAAATAAATCTTTCAACAGTGAACGATGCTCGTTTAACTATTCTCACCCAGTTTAACAGTCGGACATGGAAGTAAAACAGCACTTGGAAATCAACCCTAAAAGTAATTTAATAGGACCAATTATCACATACATACCTTCTGTGAATTACACTCGTGAACTGATTTCTCAATTCAACGGAGAAATAAAAAAAAATTTAGACCGAGCCACCATGGTTTGTACTTTATCTCCAAACGCATTCAAACTTACCCGTTAATTTTGGGTAGTTGGACAAAAACGGGGTGGGCCCTCCTCACTGACTGGGTGCGTATAATTATCTAATTAAAAGTTATTTCTCCGGCACCAAGTTTCGATACCGATACCTGACGCTCGAAGCGCACGCGTAGGTTCGTTCATTCATCCAATTTTGGCCTAAAGTTTGCGAGTTTTAATTTCTCGATCATCCCATATTGAAGTTCTGTTTTTTTTTCTTTCATTTTTCTTATAACTTGGGGCCGCTCACGTATACAATGTATGTATGCGCCTCAGAAGATTTACGATGGTTGGTTTGCTAATGCGCGGCTTAGATGATTTAATTTGAATGCACTTTTGTTTCTTTTTTTGTTTCCTCAGTTTATGTTTTCGATTACTCAATGAGTGTTTTGGTTTTGGGTTGTTTTTCTGTTCAGCTAAAGTTGTGTTGTCGAACTGAGATCGGCCGATGAATAAAATGAAATTGGATTCTGTATCTTAATCTGAAATTTGAATTCTGAACCTGAATTTTTAGATTTTAATTTTAAATCTGAAGTTTGTTTGAAGTTGTTAGAAATTTCATTCGACTCGGTTGATTGCTGGATGGGGTTCATAGTGATATAACACGACATCAATTTCTTTTAAGAGGCTTGAGGGGGATCATGTACATTTTATGTTATTATTGTTTTACTACAGGGAGGCCACAGAAATCGTACCAGGAAAACCGGGTAAAAGGAAGTCATAATTTATTTTTGATTTCAAGATCAGAGATTCAAACCAAAATTTGAAATTCAGATTTGTAATTTAATTTTCTGAGTCAGAATTCAACAAATAAAGAAAATTGGAAAAAGATCATGAGTTTAGATATTCAAAACTACTCTGATTTTGCTTTAATTACCTCCAAATTGAGAAATTTTTCACCGGAGCTTAGAGCTCAAAACTGTCTCTAAAAATGAGATTAAATTTCAAGAATTCACTTAAAATTTGTTCATGTACAGCATGTCATTAGAATTATTCAAATAATCAATTTATCATATGAAAACAAGTAAATCAAAGTCAAATTTTACATCCAGAATTCTTTTTTGTAGACTTGGAAAAGTAAAAAAATCTCATATTATAATTTTGCAGTGATAGTGTTCAGTTAAAGAGCTAAACACAAGACACTGTGTCTTTTTTGTAGCTTCAAAACAACTAATAGGAAACTTTCTGTCATCAAATGAACTGTTTGTGAAAAAGATTGATCAGAGGGTCTGAAACTAGTTTTTAAAGCTTAGCTTTCGAAATTCAGTTTTTTTTTATTCAAATTATTGGTCTTTTAATGAAAATTCCGAATTACTAAAGCTTGAGTATGTTACGATTTCTTTAGAAAACATTGGAGAATTTGGAAATTAAGAATGAACTAAAGAAAATTAAAATATTTCTAGTGAAAATTTACTCGAAATAGCTATATGAATTTTTAGCAACACTGTAAAGAATTTACAAGAGCTTTGTAAGAATATTTGTGAAGACCTATTTCTTAAGAATTTAAAAATTTTGTATTTGTGTCTTTAGTAAACTTGTGAATCTAGATATAATACACAAATATTTGTACAAACAAAGTGAACAACAATATGAATTTCATCTATTGGTTCAAAAATTCTAAAATGTCAAATAAATGAATAAAAACATAAAATTTTGAAGCTGTTTTGTAGTTTTGAGACCCCGGATGAAGATTCTCATCTTTAAACTTATTTTCAAAACATCAGAAATGTTCAGTTTTTTTTTGTAAAAAGTTACTTTTTACTTTACTTTTATGGGATTGGAAAAAAAATCCTCTTGAGGGATTATTTGTTTTCATGTGTACTTGAAAACTAGCAAATAGCGCGATCCACCAAATGACCACGGAATTTTTTTAACAGTGTTATTAACATAACACATTACGGTCCAAATACGAGAATTCTGGTTGCCTCGAGTTTGCTCCACTTGGAAGTATAACTCGATTGTTAAAAATCCAATAATGAAACTATATCCTACTAAATTAAACACAACTCTTTTGGTAACTCAAAGAAACAAAATTTGTAGAATTTGGTTCAGTTTGTTGACAAACTTCGGCATTCTCGGCTAAAATTTCATCGCGGTGCTTAATGTCTTACCAAACAAAATAATAAAATTATTGCATTAGAATTGAATATTTTTATTTTTTTTCTCTCGCTCGCAAGGCCAAAAAAATTAGATTTTTCATGTTGACAAGAGACTGATAATCGTGGGTTAACTTTTGCAAAGGGGTAAAAATCCATCAATAATTTTTGAGCAAAACTTTAGAACATGACGCAATTCGAATGTTTTAGATCAACTTCTTCCGAAGACCGCAAGTAGTTTTGAAATAATTTTTCATCAAAATCCATCACAGATATTTTTTAAATTATAAGTCAAATCGATTCGCAATCTTCAACAAATAGTTAATGGAATTAAAATCTTCGATAACAATCTTCATAAATGTTCTTCAGTGATGTCAGTTAAAGTTACATTTTTTCTATAAATTTTATTAAAGCTTGTGGAATTTTTCTGCAAGCATAATTTCTCTGGAACTATAATAGTTAGAATAGAATCTCAATCTTTCATCAAATGTCAGTTCATTAGTTATTAACGGTTATCATTAAAACTTGAGGTTTTAGGCTTCCATAGCTTCAGAAAATTTTATGTAAACTTTTGAGTTCCTTTGAATGATGCAAAAGCAATGTTTGATAAATGGTTTAAAAAAACTCCTTCAATGACATATTTGAAAAATTTATTTGATTGTTTAAAAATCTATTCGCTTTTACAGCAATGAAAAGTGTTGCGATATTATATCGAAAAATCACACATAACTTAAGTTGCAAAGGCAACCTAGTATTACATCTTTTTTTAAACAATCTAAAACGTTAAACGGATGTTAAAAATAACACTAAATGTATGTATCAAGTGAACAACGTCAAGATATCGTACTTCTTATCAGTTTTGAATCCTTATGCTGATTTTAAAGTTCTGATTCAAAAATGTAAGTTTTGAGTTTGAGCCTTTTCCGCTAAATATATTAAATAATTTTGTTTTTTTTATAAGCTTTTTAGGACTATTTTGATGAAATTTATTGAGATAATATAGGATGCATCTTTGTTTGTTTGATTTTTTTGTTCCAAGAGATTATTAAAAGCAATATACCATTTGGTCAGTATTTTCTCATGTTAATTTGGTTATAATTTAGAACTGCAAGTGAACTTATTTGTTAGTCTAAAATTAAGATTGAAAGCATCGCTGATTTTCTAGAAAGTACGAATCCTTTCGTGGTTTGGAGTTTTTATTTACTTTTAGATTTTAAAGAGATAATAATTATGATTGAAACGCATCTCCTCAAGCAAAACAAATTTTGGTGCATCGAAAATTGATAAAACTTAAAAGCGAACTTGATAAAAAAAACTTTCAATGTTGGTTTACTTTTTATGAAATTAATTTGCGGCTTTATCGGTGAGGGTTAAAGAGTTGAAATGAAAGACGGATAGAAAATCAGAAGAAAATTCTAAGGTGGTGAAAAGAGCGAAGAGCATTTGAAATAGAAGCTTGACCACATACTAAATTCTTTGTCCCGCAGCAATTATGTTTTACTTGTCAAAGTTTTAAAACTTGTACAGTAGGAGGATTATTTTTTTCTATTTTTATGTTTTCAGGGGCAAGGAAAAACATTTTTGGAATGCCTACATTAATTTTATCTGGCTTCACCAGCATATTTCTGGAATTATTTTGTTTAATGTCATTTAAACAGAAGTTCATGTTTAGCCTGAAAAAAACAAAAAAAAAATAGTCTAAGTTTATCAAAATGCTCACATCTTCCTCTCTGAATTTTTGCAAAAATATGTAAGTTTTAGTTTGCAATCGGATTCTATTTTTTACTTTTTGTATAACTACTCTCATGTAATCCGTTTAAAAAATATATAAAAATCAGAAATGTATCTATGTTCGAATTGCAAAAAAATAAAGGCTTTCAAAGAAGAGCTCGAATAAAAAAGTTGAGCACCACTAACCTAGCTTGGTTTTAAGTAGTTGGTAAGGAGTCTCCTAAAGTCCTCCTACTATTTCTAAACGTAAAACTCATCTTTCAAAAATAAATCATAAATTAATTATTTACTAATTCTAATAAAACGAGGTCATACCAGTTGTTGTGCTTCTGTTTTAAATTTCTTTAAGTATTGAACTTAGGCACAAAAATCAATTTCGCCTTTAAATTCTTGTTAATCTTTTTCTGCAAAGGAGCGCTAAAAAATTGTGGGGTAAATATGAACACTCATCTGTGAATCAGTGCGAATAAAATTTTTCAAAATTCCTTCCAAAATCCAGACGAAGCATCATAAACTGGATGTAAAACAGTTGATAACAACATTCTAGCTGGATTTCCTATGATCAGATGTTCAAAACATTGAACATTGTCCAAAACGATTTCCGTCCAACGAGGTAATGTTTTTTTTTAAACATCTAAAAAGATATCATTAGGATTGGGAAACAGATCGGAAACAGCTTATAGCTATCAATCGGATGTTAAACTACCACTTTTGGAACTTTTTGTGTTCATTCATCCCCCACACCAGCGCGTATGGCACTTGTTCGGAATTACCCCGTGTTCATAATTACCCCACTTGACCCTTCTATATGTAACTCATATTTATCATTGCTTAGTTTTCTTTGAGAGCACGATTTTCCATCTTTGTAGCTTGACATAAACCCGGGAATTTTGCGATCTGCTTCAAACATCGACGTGTCGTGTTGGTTGAATCAGGGAATAGTGATTTGAAGGTATATCCAGTGAAAAATCGTTAATCTGCAGGAAAAATCTAAATTTTATATGAATTTAAAAAATGTCTAGAACTTTGTTTAATAGCCGGGAAACTTTGTTAAAAAAAGTTATTTTAAACTGTATTTTTGAAACATTTTTTTCAAATTTTGTTAAGAAAATAATAAAAATAACTTACCTTTAGCTCCGGGTGAGTTTGATTCTAAAGGATATCAAATGGAATAATTTGATTCCCGGTAAATTCCCTAAAAAAAAAAATTAACCCAAATCAATTTTTAAGTTGAAGATTTGCTCAGGGATCCTGAAAATTTTGATGTAACTACCCACCAAACAAATCTTTCTGGGCCGCAAAATCGTTCTTTATTGTTTTGAAGCGCGGAGGAAAAGAAATAAAATTTTCGACAACCGCGGACTACTGTCTTGTAGTATACAACGGATGTTGTTATATTACACAGCACGACGTGTTCAGATTCCTAACATCGTTTGGATGTAATAAATTGCATTCAACACATGTAATGTTTTTTGTTTTTTTTTTCAAGTAATTGCTTTGAACCCGAATTATGTGTAATATTACATCGAAGAACATGAATAATACGTTGGTTGGCTCGCATAAACTGAAATTACATCTGCCTCCGTTACATTTTTTGTTGCTGTGTTTGTTAACTACAGTTATAATACTCTTGGTATCGACCAGTTTATAAATGTAACATATAGAAAAAGTTGTGGCCACCCTGTTTACTAGTTATAATTCAGAAATAATACAACGTTCAAAACGCCCCAAATGCAATTTTTGACGGTCGCCATGTTATTTGAGGGCAATCTTGGTGTCGTTTGAATGATGTGCGTCTTAAAATGATTTTCTTACGGTCGCCATGTAATAAAAAAGTACCATCCACGTTTTTTTTTGGGAAATATGCAGACCTTATCGGATATTTCAAATATATATACTAAATTTTAAATCGGAATTCTAAATTTCTGATTCTGTACGAATTTTTTTTCTATTTTTTTAACCACATTTTTTTAAATTTATCTTTTACCTATTTTGGTTAAATCATATTTCGTTTGAAGTTATGTATTAGTTTTTTTCCCATATTTTTTTGTGAAAAAAAAAATCCCAATCCCTACTCTTCCCGAATTAGGAACAAACTGTCTCTGATCGTTTGTAGCTCTGCCATCGGCTGCCTGGACTAATGTCTTAATGGTGATTAAACCCGAACGACTTCATTTCGAACAGCGCTAAACTAAATGATCCATGCAGCAGCGGTGGCAGCTTCCAATCACAGTGAAAAAAGAAAGAAAAAACTAACCAGTAACAACAACGACCATTTGTTGCTATATCGGAATGTTCCAGTTTTTTTTCTTCTCCTTCGTTGTTGTTTTTGTTCAGTGGTTCAAGCAGCAGCAGCGGTGTGAAAATGATGTTATTACACTCGTTGTAGGTATCTTCAGTTCATTGAAGAGTTGCGGGGTTTTGCCGGAATTAGTCATGTCTTCGCGAGAGAAGGTGTAAACAAGCCCTCGGGCTCAGAAGATAGTGTGGTTGCGGATTGCGGAAAACCCTCAACGAAGTGCGTATAATTGCGTACCTGATGCCCTGTGGCTTGTGGATTTGTGGGGGTGGGTTTGGTGTATTGGTATGATGGCACAATTGATGTGAACCGTGTGAGATGCTGGTGTTTATATGCAAATAAACTGAACAGAATTGCTGGAAGTATGTTTCTGTGTGATTAACACATTCGGAAATTGTGTAGTTCCACTTTTTCTCAACCTGCACAATGCTTAACGAGTGCCTTCTAGTGCCGCATCATAGATAATACGCAGACGGGCAACACGTTCCGAGAATGAGTAAAACTCTCTCGCCGCCAGGGAGTGTCGATTTACCAAATCAGGAGGAGAGATCGCAATCTTCCCCGTCCTCGTTTGAGGTTTTCGATTACGAGGACATCGATGGAGGTCTACAGTATCAGGAAACGCCCAGCACGAATCGCATCCTTCAGCTGGATGAGGACGACTCCGAAGAGTGTGGAACGCCACTTAACCTGGAGCTAGCTCAGCTCATGCACCAAGGAATTGTTTCTAAGGCGAAAGCAAACTTTGGAATTTCGAAAAACAACGAAACCCTAGAACGTAGCACCATTGAACTGTCTCAATCGGATTCCTGCCTTGGAAGCCCCAGACATAGAGCTGGAAATGTCCCATCCTATGAACGATATCCGGAGTTGTATCTCCGACGCCAAGATGAAAACCAAGACGATACCGACATCGAAGACGAGAACGCCGCCGAGGGTGAGGAGGATGTGGACTTTGTTAGCATCAAACATGCAAACCACCGACAAACGCCTCAACCTCCGGACGAAGCCGGAGAAACGATCTTTGAGTACGAATCTACCGGTGATTCTCCCCGGAATTTGGCCGGGTCGTTCCGTTTTATTGAACCCACCACCTCCTATCATTCGTCCTATGGGTACGATCCCGAGCGAGCCATGTTCGAAGGTATTTCTCGTAGTCAAGAATTTGGTTTCGCTTTGCGTGTGCTTAGATTTTTATCGTTACCCAGTTTTTTTTTGCATGCATTTTGACCCCCTTGAACCAACTAAATTGCTGGCTGCTCAACACAGTTATGTAGCTTTTGTGTTTGCCAGAGATCCGTAAAGCACCGTTCCATGCAAAACGTAGAAGCTGCACGATGCCGTTAAACGCACTTACTTATTTCCATTGGAAAGAAAGAAGCTTTACATCTTAGGTTTCTGTTGATTCCGAGCACCACACCGGCTGCAGACTTTATAAACCATCTCCATCAAGCCATCAATCCGGCAATTGATTAGTCACATAAATGGTGCTGCATTATAAATTATACCCAGGCTTTTCCGAGACAGTTGCAGTTGCTGCATCTCTTCCGTTAGGTAAATAAACTCTACCTCTATGAAGATTCAACCAGCTATTGATGATGCCAATCTATGGAGAGTCGATGAATCAATCAATTTTCCATCCGTGATCAATCGTTTCGGTCACAGCTGGTTATGGCTTTTCTGATCCGACAGAGAGAGAGAGTCACGTCTTTCAGCTTTTCAAGCCGTTCCTTACCGTTTGAATCTGTTTAGAAATAATTTCCAACACAGTTGACATACGGGCAATTACTTTGACCTCGTTTTATCCAGTCAGTCATGGTCATGGTGAAAGTTTTATAGGTCGAAGATGTACGGATTGCATTGCAAATCATTATGATAAATTATCCATCTCTTAGATAAATCTGTACAGTAGACTTAGTCGATTTGGGGTCTTTTTTGAATTTCTCAAACCCTGGAGTCTTAAAAGATTTGTTTTGGTTTGAAAGTCATCCATGTTTTTTGCAGAATTTTTAAGCGAGTTTAGCGAGTTCGAGGACCTAGCGTGATGAAACGACATCTATTCTGCCTAGTGTCTACTCAGCCTTTCTTGCTTGCGGCCAATCGGCCTAACTTCTATTACACTTTATATTTATTTGGCCAAACGGCTTTAAGGCAACCAACCTTCGGCCTAGCACACTTTTTGGCCTTATGGATTTAGTCTGCCGAATCAGCCCTCAGATACCAACCTGTTCCAACATAATCTTGAAGCTGAAATTGAATTAAGGAGGCTCCACGTCAATTTCAGCTCATTTGGTTAACCTTAGGAGGAGCTTCGTAGGAGCTTCCAATCCCATAGAAGCTCCTGTGTATTTACAGACAGAAAACTCTTGAGAGTTCACAGAAACAGTCAGACATAAACTCTTCTTCCTTGAGATCTTTTGAGCTTTATGAAAATATGTGGCATCGAAAAACTTTGTTTCTATATAAACTCTGTGGATTAGTAAAGACTATACTGATAATTCCCTCAGAATCCTCTGGGTTTCTCAAAAACTCTCGAGTTTTACACGAGCTTTTAGATTAATACTAAGTTGTCATCTTTTTTCCACAAGAACTGTAAAGTTTTACAAACTTAAGTTCCACTGGAACTTCTGACTTTTCAGATGTTTTACAGGAACAGTTTAGTTGCACATAATCTACTGTGTTTCACAGTAAATCTACGTCTACTAGAAGCCACTGAGCCCCACAGTAGCTGCTGTGTTCCACATGACCTTCAAAGTGTCTATTGCAGGAACTCTTGAATTTCACATACATATTTCTGAGTTCCTCAGAAACTTCTGAGTCTCATCAAAACTTCTGAGTTGAACAGGAACTCCTTCAATTTACAAAATTTCTTAATTTCCACCAGAATTTTACTGGACCGTAAGAAATCTATAATCAACGAGTTCGTCGGAAAATCATTAGTTCCATAATATATCATAAGTTCCACAGAAATTACTAAGTTTTATAGAAGCTTCTGATAGACACAAATACTCCTAGCGCCATCCTAATCTCCGCAGGAACAGGTGCTTCTGAATTCCACTGGAACTTTTTAAGAAAGCCTGAGGTCCCCATAAACTCCTGAGATTTGCAGGTACTTCTGAATTCTTTTGAAATAATCTTAAAACTTTAAAGCTCCGCATGAATTTTAAGAAACTACTCACTATCATAGCGAAAATTGTTTTCCGGTTTTCCAGTTTTCCCGAGCTTTTGGAAATCCAAAACCTTCAAAGTTCCTTAAATTGAAACTTTTACAGAAAGCTATAAAATTCTCTGGATTTGTACATCGGGCTCTCCAGGAACTAATGTTGAGCTCAATTTTAACTACTGGTCTGCACATTAGCTTTTGAGTTTTAAAATGTATGACAAAGTATCTATCTTTAACCCGCAGGAACACCTGAGCTCCACAGAATCTTTTAAGAAAAGTTTTGTTACTTTTGATTATCACAAAAACTTTTGAGTTTTGCTCCCTTAGATTTTTCAAATTAACAATAGAACCGAAAATTTTTAAATTCATTGGAACTGTTGGGCTCTACAGGTTCTCATGATTTTTATATGAGAAACCGTCTAGAAACTTCTGTCTTTTAAAAACAATTGGAGAAGTTATAAACCTTATTAAAAATTACAAAGTTCATAATGTTCGTCAGCAAAATCGGGTTGTAACGGGATCCCATGTGTCTTACAGGAACTGCCGAGTTCCACAAAAATCCCTGAGTTTCACAGTAATTTCTAAGACTAAGATTTGTATCTATTGAGCTACATCATTTCATTTGAGCTGCACATGAACTCATGACATTTTCAGCAACTTCTTGATGATTCTTGAGTTTAAAAAGAACTTTTAAGCTTCATAGGAAAGGTTCTGAAAGAAACCTTTGGATCGTACTTCAGTTCAAAATTTTTATCAGAACTCCATAGAAGTACTGGGCTCCACAGGTATTCCTGAACCAATTAATCCTCGTGTCAAAATCAGGGTGATACTCATAGTATCACCCTGATTTTCTCAGAAAGCCTGAATGCTACAGGAACTCCTTTACAAAATCCTCTGAGCTCCACAGAAACTCCTATGCTTCTGCCTCAAAGAGGCTCTTGAGATTCAAAGGAATGTTTTCAAAACTTTTAGGTTTATGAACTCATGAGTTCATCAGAAACTCGTAATATTGGTATACTGTAAAACCATCCCGGTCCCCGTAAACAAGTTTTACAAGAATTCCTAAATCTTCTCAGGTGATCCTGAGGTGTCAAGAGAATCTTCAACTTAACTTCCTCCAGAGCCTCCATAAGGGGTCGGGTGGAGGTTTCACAAGAAATTTCGCTGAAATTGTATAACGGTGTCATCAATATTTAGCTCCGAACACTTACGTTGAACTGATTGAATCCCCAAATTCAACTTTATTTTTGAGGTGGAAAAATACCAAACATCAAAGCGGGCTACTTGTATAGTTATTATCATCGAAAAGAAATAACACATTTCGAGTGAACGATACGACAATACTTCAACCATTTTTATTAAAAAGGTGTAAAAGAAGTCATCTTCCTCGACTTTAAGAAAGCAAAGAGCCCTCTTCGGGAGTCCTTTTACTCGTACTGATGAGTACTCCATAACTTTCCAGTAAATCATCATATATGTCCTCAATTTTTCAAAACATCGTCAACAATTAATAAGATCGTCTAGCAAAAGCATTTGTTGGACAAAGCCGTAAAAAAGCTCGAAATCCAATAGGACAGAGAGTAAGTTGATTTTGTCTTATTGTTGCGCTTGGGAACACTTTCCTTCAAGAATGTTTCTCTCACTCGAAAAGAAATTTTTTTCACGTTCATGGCAAAGAATGTCTATTGTCTAGTCAGCACTTTTAACATTTCCGTTTCTAAAATTGGCAATTGTGAGTGTAAATGTCAAGCTCATGTAAAGGAAGTGAAGGAAGCAATCTTGGATCTTTTATTTTTATTTTGCTCCCAAATGAGCATCGATATTTAACCAAATTCTTACGCATTTATAAAGTTTATGGGATTTGATGAACTGATCCTATGTTTTGGGACAGTTGTTTGTTAATCTTTAAAAATATCTTGTATTGGTTTGAATTTTCATAAACCCAACATTCTATTAACAACTCATTGCTTTTCGAATTTTGTAAATATCACTTCTACTTTTGTTTTCATCTGATTTTTTTGTAAACCTCTGCAAATGCGGCGATTCGGCTCGGTATTAAAAAATTTAAACATAGAAACAATTGATTGATTTACCATTCCAAACTTCCTAATCCAAACGATCTTGAAACTTTAACCTTAAAATAATTGCACTTTTCAAGTGTCCGAGATTTTTTCTCACCGATTTGTGATTCTGTCTAGATTAAAAAATCTCGGTGAGATCAATGCACTACTGAAAGCTCCACCAGGAACAGCAATGCATCACACGGGTCCAATTATGATAATTAGTTTGTTCTCTCTCCCTGCAAGCTGCACCATCGGAGGCAACTTTTATACGATTCAGACTTTTTTTTCTCGTTCCTGTTTCGGAAGTTGCCTTTCCGACCCTTCATCGGGTACTTGAGCCGGATCCAGCTACCTACTACATGGAGTAATTAATGAGAGTAGAACTTTTCCCAAGTTTGTTTTCCCTTGTTGCTCACTTGTTGTAAAATCAAGTGCGGTGCGGTGCGATAAAATCAAATCGCTACCGTGTTTAAGTGTGTTGAACCTATTAAGTACAACCGAGAAAGCCGAAAGTGGTTCAGTTTTTTATACGGTGCTGAAATTGCCCATCGACTTGTTTTTTTTATTTCACACTTTGTGGACAGTTATAAAGTGGAACCCATCATCGGTTCCGAGAAGGCAGGAAAAACAAAACACAATAACTTGTTTCCTTTCCGATTGGATTTTTTTTTTCAATCCTCTCTCTCCGCTGAATTTGTAATGCATAAATTCAAATCACACTTCAGCAGAGCACAAAAGCATTCAGGGAAAAAGCTTCATCGGCTCAATCAAGGTTCAATTCATGTTGATATTGAACGCTCTCTCACATCATTGCACACGATTCCGACCGAAAGACGGTCAATATCAATTACTGCCGAAGTAAGTAAGTAAGTAAACAAGTCTTCGCCGTGCCGCCGTAGCTGTGAAAATCATGATGGCCCCATGAAATTGAGGTTCGTCGTCGTTCTCTTCGTAGAGGTTGGCTTTTGAAGTTTACAGTCTGCAACTCAGAGATCGATAAAGCTTCGGGCGACTTTTTGATTGTTTTTACATGATCAAACTGTAACGAAAAGGTGTACAGTTTGACCGACAAAGGTTTAATGGAAAATCCAATTGAAAGGTTCGGTTTTGAAAGAAAGCAATTTGATGGTCGTTGTTTTTTTTTGTGTGTAACTCTACAGAATTGAAATAAAACGCATTCTTCGTACAAGATTTCGCTGGCAGATTTTCGAAGTTTTGAAATCAAGCTACTATCGACCCGCAAACCTTAAAAGTTGTGTGACCTCTTCAGAGCCGTTTCAGATTTTCAGATGTCAAGGCACAATAGAAGAGCTTAATCAAAACAACGGTCCCTACATCAGGATTTCGAGGGGATTTTTTTTTTATATGAACTCAGTAAAATTTTTGTTTATTGAAGATTTTTGGCTCCTCATAAACTAACTTAATAATAATATGCGATATGTACCTACGATGTTTTTATGGCGCTCAAAAATGCTTAAAGATTGTAGCTTAGCTGACGAAAGCTTAGCTTAGCTTGATTGACTACTCACATCCACCTTGAATCATTGAACCCGGAATGCTCCTAAACATGTTCTAGTATACTCTTTGATTGATTTCTAAATTTGGGTTACATTTCGGATATCATGATCGCAGGCGTGGTTCAGTAGAACAAGTTCTACATCGCCAATGTTTGCTTCTTGATTGACGGAGGCTATCAATTTTGTATCCAGATTCGCTTCACATTCACATCAGTGACAGTGCCGGCCACGTCCTAGTAGTCAATAGATAGGTTAGGAAGAATGGAAAAAGGGTATAAAAGAACAACTTTGTGCCTAAGGACCGAGGTCACCCCTGCATCCTTGCAAATATTTTGGTTGGAAATGAGGGAGAAGATTGTAGCGAATCTGATGAAAGCTCAGAAACTCCTCGTGAAGCTAAAGGTTTCCAAGTTATTGTGGTGTCCAGGAAAATTTGGAGATCTCTGGAGGATAATTGAAACAGAAGTTCCTATGTCACTCATAAGTTCATACTGAATTCCATAACTCCTGAGGAAATAAAAAACTTCAGTGATCCTACAGATTTTAGTGGAAATCTTGTCATACTTAAGAGTTTCTATGAAACACAGGAAATCTTGTACAAGAAGCCCTAAGCTTCTGAACAGCAGAGATTTCACGGCAGGGCCGTAGGAAAAAAAAATCATCAAAATCTGGTGAACTTAGCTCAAGATTACCAAAAGTTCTCCCGCACATATCCGGGCCGAGAAAATCTGAGCTTTTTTATTTAAAACCTGGCAAAACTCGGGCATTTTATATCCAAATTTTTTTATTCCAAATTTTCAAACCAAAGTCCAGGCAACATCCGGGAAAATTTGACAATCCAGGAACTATTCAACAAAAATTAAGAAGAACAAAATTTCAATCATTATTTTTTCATCGAAAAACATAACCAGATATTGAATCGTATTTCAGGCACCCAAAAAATCGTTTATGTTTATTTTAATAAATCTAGCTTGAAAGATTTCATTTTCTGGCGATAAAGTTAGTGTAGTTTGAATTTTTATTTGATTTTCCAAAAAAAAATGTAAAAAAATCAGGATTTTCTTCAACAAAATTTGGGAATATCCAGGCAAGTCCGTGTAAAATCAGATAATTTGGCCAGCTTAATTTTGCTTATATGATTTGAACTTAAAAAACGTTTTTTTTTTTTAAGAAAGCCTTTAATTTCTATGAAAAATTTCAAAAAATTCATCCAATTTTCAAATGTAAAGGTTAAAATTTTGCGGTTCAAATCGGATTTATTAAAACTCGATCCTAATTGAAGATTTTAGTTTGAAATTTGATTCTTAAAAAACTGCATTATTAATAATGTTGAATAAAACGCCAAAACATATGGAATTTCCTGCAATTTCTTCATAAGAAGATCGTTTTATTATTTTTTATTGAAAATCAATTTTTTTATAAGCTTTTCATTAGACAAAACGTGCAAAATGAATTCAAATTCTGTGCCAATAAACTGACTTTGGTTAAATTTTAAAATCGAACTTTAAATCAGAATTTTAAGCTTGCGATCTCTTACAATTTTAATTCCTTACCGAAATAATCATCATGATAGTTTTATTTTGATTGTGGTACTCATTCACAAGCTGAATCTGAATCTGAATTTTAAACAGTAGATAATTCTGAATCTGAATTTTGAAAGTGAATTCAAAATTTGAATATTCAATCTGTTTCGGATTTTCAATACGTTTTCAGAAATTTACATGAAAACGGTTTCTGAATCTTGAAATATGAGCCAATAATTGGCCATAAAAATTTCCGATATTTAGGGTTTCAATGGTTATAATTTATTTCAAATATGTATTACTAATCTGACTTACAAATAAAAATAAAAAAAATTATTTGGTTTTTCGACTGGATGGTTTTTAATTTTTGGGGATTAAAACGGCTTCGTCAGTCTTTTGTGGGAATAAAAACGAGTTATTTTTATTATTGTGCAAACGTTTCGGCCATTTATTGTGGCCTTCTTCAGTGGGTAATAGTTGTCAGGCTCGTTTTTGGTCTAATGTTTGTGGTGAATAAATATTGTAGTGCGAATTTTATCTGTGAATATACGTTGAAGATTGAACCGCATCGCTTCACCATTAGATAAACTAATAATAAAAATAATTCGTTTTTATTCCCCCAAAGACTGTCGAAGCCGTTTTAATCCCAAAAAAAAAAATTCTTATGATGAATCTGTACCCCCATTTTGAAGCTTTGCTATGTTTGAATTTTGTATGACAATAAAGTTACATCCAGCGGTGATTTAAATGGTCGTGGACAATAAAGTTCATGAACTTAGAATCTGAATATAAAAAAAAACTCAAGATGATTTCTAACTTTTTTTTGCATATTCCAAAAAATAATAACTAGGTAAATGTAAACAATACGTATGGGTTTCTAAAATCATGAATAAAATTTTGAAGGAAATGTAAAACCAAATTCAAACGACAACTTCAAACAAAGCTTTTCATTTTAATTTTAAATGATGGTTTGAACCGAAAATTAAGAATATGGAAACACAAATGCAATTTCTATTTTGATTATATGGAACCAGAATCTCTGAAATGAGTTAAACTTTACTTAACATTTAGTATTCAGAAATGAACTGCCGCTGGAAGCATAATTGTCACATGTAACATTTTGATATGCGAGGTATTGTGGTGTCCACCGCCTCGTTGTTTTAATTATTTTTAATGAAAACATGTTTTTTAGAGTGAACTTGATGTTTCTATCAAATAACGGCAAACAAAAATTCTGAAATAAGTCTTCTAGACACCGAAAGGTAAAAAAATTCAGAATGTAACATGTGACAATTATGCTTCCAACGGCAGTGAATTACTATCAATAAGTGATTTTTTTTGAAAATTGTAGCTGAATTCGGAACGGGATTAGTTTTTGAGGTTTTGACATCAGTTCTGAGTCAAGATTGTTACTATCGAATATCCTTACTCCATCATCGAAATATAATTAAAATTTAAAAATTTGAAACGAGACTCTACATCGCATCTCCTCGTGTCTTGGAAGCCCTCTCTCTCTCTCCTTTTCCTAACCCAATTCGAGATGAGACTCTCTTGGCCGTACACCTGCAGGTGGTAGACACGTCACGATAATCTCAAGGTCTCAAGGAACTCTGCGGTCTCTTCGGAGTTTCTGTTTAACCCAGCAGTTCTTGCGAATCCATAGATTTACTGTAGAACTAAAGAATTCGGAAGGAGCTCCTGTATTTCCTAGGGAAATCAGCAGCCCCTAAAATGCTTAGTACCTTAATACTTGGCAGTTCCGGAATCTCAGGTCTTTGACCTCAGAATATAACTAAGAGATGTTGAGAAATTCTTTTAGAACTCTAAGGAACTGAGGAACTTATAAATTCTTGTAAAATTCAGAAGCTCTCGTGGTACTCAGTAGTAATTGATCTTCGCCTTAGGAGTTTCTGTAGTACTCAGACGTTTTTATAAAACTCAAGACTTTCAGTAGTTTCTGTGGAGCTCAGGAGTACTTGTCGAACTAAGTAGTTCCTGTTGAAATCAGAACATTGGTATCTATGAAATTCAGGGTACATCTAGGTACTGTTGTGAAAGTCAGGGGCACTCAGGATCATACAAACTCCTGAGTTCCCCTGACTTCCACAAGAATACCTAGATGTATCCTGAATTTCGTAGATACCAATGTTCTGATTTTAACAGAAACTACTGAGCTTGACAAGTACTCCTCTTAGAAATACTTAATGTACTCAGTAGTAATATATTTGGTGATCTTACAAAATAAAACCAGTTCTTGCGGAAATCGGAAGATAATGTTTTTTCAAAGGAGTTCTGGGAGTCTCTGTTAAACTTAGAGTTCCAGGGAGGCTCAGGATTTTTCTTAGTCCCCAAATTCTGCGGAAGTTATAAATGGTCCACAAATTGCAGGAGAATTTGACGAGCTCTTGTGGAGCACTTATAACACTCCTTTGGTTTTCAGGAGTTCTACTAAGTAGCCCCTGTGGAACTCAAGCATTCCTAAGAAACCTAGGAATCCCAGTATATTCTGGGAAACTCGAAATCCTAAAGACTTGGAAGGCTTGTTCCTTTGGAACTTCTAGGAACTCAGTGCAACTCAAAAGTTTCTGTTAAAACTTTTTTCGTTTTCCACCAATTCTGGTGGAACCGACTTTATGGACATTAAAAGAGATTCCTTAAGAAGTTATAAGCAAAGCTCAGAGGTTTCTGTTGCTTTATCTTGTCAAACATGATAGTTCCTTTGATGTTCCTGAGGAATTCATGAGTTCCTGTACAACTCGTAGTTTCCTTGCTTTGATGCTTCGATAGTCTGTTACATTGACTTCCTTCAGTATTTTTTTTTTCGATACGATGTCAAGTTTATCGATCAGCATTTGGGGCTATAATAGATCATTACAAAAGAGACGACAGCTCTAAGACAGTTTAACACAATTGCATCATCCCTCCGAGGGAGGGCGAGCTCATCGTGTGAATCGTTTCCTGCCATCAAGCTACATCAACCTATAACCGTCACAAATAAGACTTTTAAAAAGACCGAACCGAAAATCGATTATCGATTACGTTGGCGTCCCAACTAAACGGGCCGGCAAACTGCACTTAGTTCAAATACTGAGCTGATGGCTGCGCCCATCACCTTCATCATCATCCTCATCGTGAACGAAAAATGAAATTCGAAATGGAAATCATCCACCTTTAGTTCGGAATTATTGGTTCGATGTTCGGTTGCTGTTTGTTGAACCTCTAATGCAACTATGCATAGAGTTTCATAGCCTACTGGGCAATCATTTCAAGCATACTGGCCCAAAACCTTATAGCCAGCTATTTTCCACCCCGAAAATAGAAATGGGATCGTCAAAAGTGGGTGTGTGTAATTGAGCTGCTTCCGCCTATTCGGGCTTCTTCTCACATGGTTTACAATCTTACGTAACTTGATTCTGGGGGCCCATCAGAAAGGCTTTTAGTTGAGATTTGTGTTCTGAGTAATTTTCCATTTTTTAAAACAAAGTCGACAATTACCAGCCTAATTAAACTGTTTGAAGCGGCACCTCATTTGAAAAACATAGAAAAAAAATCATTCGGCTAAACCATCGTAGATTAAAGATACCGTTTACCAGAAGAGCCAAAGTAAGCTTTCCATGATCATGAGCTTTCCCCGTGATCATTAACAAGAAGGTGAAAAGTCGTTACTCTCAGCTGAGTTGATCTCAGCTCACAGCAGTAATTATTACCCACCAGAAAACAATCGAATGAGCACCACGATTCGTCGCCGTCGTCACTTCCAGTAACAAGTCAAATAAAATGAAAAAAATGTGGAAAAAAACCTCTCGAAACCAACTTAGCGGACGACCCCCGGAGAGCTAGCTAGCACAGGGAAACCTGTCGTAAATCAGCCCTCAACAGATTATAATCGTTGGTCTTTGTACCTTCCATCTTAGGTCTAACAGTTGAGATATACCTACTGTCGAAAAAACCAGGCACTGACATATTGCTTATTGGTTAAATTGGCGATAGGTTATGATGATGATGAGGAATAAGTTTTTCATGTGAACCCAAACGGAGGTGACAAAGGTTGTCACCATTCACTTTCACAATCCGTTTTTCATACATTATTGGCGGGAAAATGCCACCAAACTACTTCTACTTTTTTACGGTGATTTATGGCAAAAAAAGTAACGAGGAGAGGTATTTTAACGTATTTTTGTGACTTCTTGGAGAGTTCTTCAAATGTTATCATACATTAAAAAATAAGAAGGTTTAAAACACTATATTAGAAACCAATTTTCCGACATTTTAGGTTGGAGACTCTTATTTCTCAAGTTTTTAGCTTCCAGTTTATCTTATTCGATATAAAGAAAAAATGAGTTGAATCAGTTAGCTCTTAGCTGTTAAAAAAAATATTTCTGGCAACGCTGTTAAATTTAACAAACTTTTGTATATGACAATTTTGGTATACAGTAACATCAATGTTGAAAACCACCAAGAACTTCAGAACATGTGAAAAAAGTTTCTTTTTAAATTTTTTTATTAACGTAATTTTTATTAAAATAAACATGGTTAAAAAAGCTCCTCATAACATGTGGAGTTCGTAAAAATGTTACGAAACTTTTTAGGTAAAAAAATACCGGAATTCGACTTTTCATATCTAAAATCATCTGTCGGATGTTTTACTACCGAACACCCTGTATTCATGACCAAAAGACCGGTAATATTTACTCGAAAAAAATCTGTTATTGTTACCGAAATATCTGTAATTATTACCTAACAGTCTGTAAATATTACCGAAATACTGATAGTTTATACGAAAAAAAACTAAAAAAGTTCGGTAATTTTTACCGAACAACCGTTATTATTACCGAAATGCCAGTAAATATTTGCCAAGCATCTTGTAATTTTAACTAAGCAACAAGTGGTTTTAACCGAATTATCGGGAATAATTACCGATGCTCTGGTAATCTTACCGAAAATTCGTTACTTATGCCGAAATGTCTGAAAACATTATATATATGCCTGTTATTCTTACCAAATATCGTAAAGCGCCCGGTAGTTTCGGCTTAGGATGCACAGTGTGTTTGTTACGCGGGATGAGATTACCTAATGTTTTACGGTTTTCAGTAAAAATTACCGAAAATTTTACAGTTTTCGATAAAAGTTGCCGGTTTCTTCGAAAATTCAAGCAGTTTAAAGATCGAAAGTAAAATTGTAGAGGAATGGGGATTGTATTTTTGTATTCGAGATTTTTTCAAATTCGAGCTTAAATAACTTATTCTTTTGGTTGTGTACCATGTTGATTGCAAGTTGTTTTATGCAAGTTCGATGCTTTTATTGAAAATTTGGATTTTTTTTTATTATTCCACCCTCTCGTGATGATTCAACTCTAAGTGACAAAAGAAGGATTTTAAAATTTGTTCCGGCCTAATTGCAACAAAAAAAACTCACCCGATGCTCTTAGTTCCGATTTAGGTTTTTTTTACCTTGTGCAGCCAAAACTGACCTTCTGGATATCGACTCTTCGCAGTTTTCTTTACCAAAATCGGTCATTTTTACCGATATCGGCGTTTTGACAGAAAAAAAAAATTATTTACATAATTCTTAACGAATTTCGGTAAGAATCGATTAACAAAGTTCGGTAGAAAATAAACGCCAAAGTCATCAATTACCGATTTTTTTTTCCAATTAGCAGAACTGGTTCGGTAAAATAAATTGCCGAACTCGGTTATTTCAGTTGACTTTGTACAGTTCCCGCAGAGTAGCCACCCCGGGAATTCCCTTGAACCAAGCCAATTCGGAAGAAACCTTACGTTAAAAGTAAAAAACAGAGAATATGTAAAACCAAACAATTTTATTAGAGAAACACCACAAGAAAAGATGGAATGCTCTATTAAGCAATAATCATCATTTAGAACATTCGCAAACTGTGGACAGTAGCAGAATAATCGGCAAAGAAATGACACTATTTGAAACAACAGTGCAGCGGCACAGATACCTGAAAGTTTACTAGATTTCATGAACAATCTGAAGTCTAGTAAATCAACTTCCTTGGGTAGTGGAAAATTTTATCAAATTTTTGCAGCAAGAAGTAATCAAATTTGTTCGTTAATATGCTACAGACCCCTTTTTATTATGGCAACACACAGTACAAAATAAGGCTAAAAATTGGCAAAAAAATATGTGAGTACAGAATACCATATATCTATGATTTCGTATGCAGTAAAGAGGGATTATAATCTTCTTTTTTTTTATTTTTCCCGGGATTCCGGGAATTCCCGGGAAAAGGATTATCAGATTTCCCGATTCCCGGAAAAGTAAAAATGGCCGGGAAATGATCACTTTAAGTTTCCGTAAATATTTCTACATATTGAAGAAATTTATTTTCTAACATTAAACATTCAATATAAATTTTTTTCAGTGTTCCCAGAAACATTTTGGGTGAGACTATACAACTTTAGGCAACATTTTAAATTGAAGGTGTTATATTTCACAAAAACTTGGTGAAGAAATCCCATAATTGTTTTCAATCTTGAAAACCATTTTTTTGTTCGGTATTTTAAACCTCTTGGGTTCATTCATCTTAATCAATTGGTTTCCTGAAATTAAACCGGGTTTTCAGCCGGAATTTTCTTCAGTGTTGCATCAATACAGAAAATGTTTCTAGAACAATTTTCCTTTTTTTATATTAATTTCCATAAAAATTTCTTGACATTTGAGAATCTCTAGTTCGAGCGAATAATTTTTGGATTCTTGATTAAATATTGTATCCAATATTGTATTAGGAGTAACTACTCTGAGAATTTTCATGTACCTCATCATTCATTTAAGATGAACGTACTTATGATATTTCAACCGATTCTTGAAAATATCACTGTTCCTTTCTCAGTGAATCGGAATGCATGTTTTTGACAGAAAAAGAGCTTTGTAATGTGTTAATATTTGCTCCTACATGAAAATTTTATGTGATGTTGTTTGCATGTCAATTCTATACAGAACTTTCAAGAATTTTAGAATTGGAACCATATATTTCTGAGAAATAACTTTTGAAGTAAAAGTATATGTTATTTGAAACCCCTTAGGAGAACGCCAAAATTTCTCCAAAGCGGATATTTTGCAAACAGCTTTGGAGGATTAAATATGGATAATAAGTGCCAAGGAAGATGAGAAATTCATGTGCTTAGTACGCTTTCCACTTTCATTTCATAATTTATGTTACTGAATCTGTCGACTTTTCCTAGCATCTAGAAGGTTGAAATTTATTGAATGTTTAATGAAAATAAATATTAAATTTATAATTATCCTGCCAACTTTCTTATGAATGTTTTGAGAAAGTGGAACAAATTTGTTTCCTAATACGTTTTCGATAATGAATTCTTCCTCGATTTCAACTTCCATTCGCTATGTAAGTTTTACCATTCATAATCGAAATCATCACCGTAAATTTTAATTCCTCCAACATTTCCCTACTGATTGATGAGAGCCTAACAATACGTAATAGTAAGAGTCGCGGCCGTGCCTTGTGTTCAAATCTACCGGAATCAGTCACATTTTTCCTATCATTAGGAATGTAACGTTTTGATGATGTCGCAATGACAAATTTGAAAACCTTTTTCACGCTTTAGCATCTTCTCCGTAAACCTACAACTTCATTCCTGCTTGCTGCTATTTAGGAAACACTCATGGCATCTCAACTGGATGCACCTGGTGTCTGAATGCATTCAGCATTGCTCGTGCACGCGCCTCTTGTGTCGATTCGTGTACTAAGCCGGTGATTAATTTGACGCGTAAATTGCACATCATTGTTGCCATTTTTTTCACAAATGCAACCAACCGCGATTCGTTCATGGATTTCATACGTCTATCTATCTGTATATGTATCTGTATTTTTGTTTTTCTATGACTCTGCCAATCTGAAACGGCATTTTTAATGCACTCTGAGTTTTTCTTGACTAATGTTAGGTCTTTGGCAGCCTGTGTTTTGTCATTACTCAGCAACACGAACAGCTTCGACGCGTTCGATGGGTGAACATTTTCATGTGTGGGTAAACGCATGAAATTCAATACTCCCCGAGCTCCATGCGCTTCGAGCAATCGTCCGCCTATCGAGACTTGCAATTTTCCACCTTGATACGATTCGTTTTCACGGTTGACGGTTTGCTGCATCCCTGTGGAAAATTCAGCAAGACAAATTGCAACGCTCTGTGGAGCTTATGTGGAGATTTGTTAGCTTGGCGTAAATGATGATAAACACTTGTATTTTTCATCCCATTTCCTTTCTAAAATTGACGTGGCGAGTTATTTGTTATTTTAAAAAAAAATCTTTTAAGAAATCAGATTCTTCTCACTTTACAAATTGATGTCAATTTTAATCAACAATTACTCGAAAAAGTGTTATGAGATTTTTACGCAAAGCAATTACCATTCGCAATGACGCGATGAATCTTATCACAATCATCCACAAATCAAGCGGATCTTCAAAGGAAATGTCAGCTCTACGGCGATACGATTAATTCCCGAGCAAATCACCTTTCAACTAGATTTCACTAGCATCAAAAACTGAACAAAAAAAAAATTACATGGCGACCGTCATTCCTCAGCAAGACCCCAACGCTGCCGTCGCAATCATGTAAATTAGATACCTTTTTTGCCACGCTTTTTCCCGCAACAATCACGGGGGTCGGGTCAGTTGCGGCGGCCGAAAGCTAACCTCTTGGCCAAGGGGAGATCAAAACCGAGGAACCACCACATCCGAGCAAGCAATCAGTCTAAATTTCACTCCGGGTAAAGTTGAAAAGTTCGCGCATTTCTTCACCCACGCGACCGACGGATTGCTTTCGCGGTCTCTCAGTTAGCCAGCGGGGTTAAATCTCCGATTTTTTTTTCCAATTAGCAGAACTGGTTCGGTAAAATAAATTGCCGAACTCGGTTATTTCAGTTGACTTTGTACAGTTCCCGCAGAGTAGCCACCCCGGGAATTCCCTTGAACCAAGCCAATTCGGAAGAAACCTTACGTTAAAAGTAAAAAACAGAGAATATGTAAAACCAAACAATTTTATTAGAGAAACACCACAAGAAAAGATGGAATGCTCTATTAAGCAATAATCATCATTTAGAACATTCGCAAACTGTGGACAGTAGCAGAATAATCGGCAAAGAAATGACACTATTTGAAACAACAGTGCAGCGGCACAGATACCTGAAAGTTTACTAGATTTCATGAACAATCTGAAGTCTAGTAAATCAACTTCCTTGGGTAGTGGAAAATTTTATCAAATTTTTGCAGCAAGAAGTAATCAAATTTGTTCGTTAATATGCTACAGACCCCTTTTTATTATGGCAACACACAGTACAAAATAAGGCTAAAAATTGGCAAAAAAATATGTGAGTACAGAATACCATATATCTATGATTTCGTATGCAGTAAAGAGGGATTATAATCTTCTTTTTTTTTATTTTTCCCGGGATTCCGGGAATTCCCGGGAAAAGGATTATCAGATTTCCCGATTCCCGGAAAAGTAAAAATGGCCGGGAAATGATCACTTTAAGTTTCCGTAAATATTTCTACATATTGAAGAAATTTATTTTCTAACATTAAACATTCAATATAAATTTTTTTCAGTGTTCCCAGAAACATTTTGGGTGAGACTATACAACTTTAGGCAACATTTTAAATTGAAGGTGTTATATTTCACAAAAACTTGGTGAAGAAATCCCATAATTGTTTTCAATCTTGAAAACCATTTTTTTGTTCGGTATTTTAAACCTCTTGGGTTCATTCATCTTAATCAATTGGTTTCCTGAAATTAAACCGGGTTTTCAGCCGGAATTTTCTTCAGTGTTGCATCAATACAGAAAATGTTTCTAGAACAATTTTCCTTTTTTTATATTAATTTCCATAAAAATTTCTTGACATTTGAGAATCTCTAGTTCGAGCGAATAATTTTTGGATTCTTGATTAAATATTGTATCCAATATTGTATTAGGAGTAACTACTCTGAGAATTTTCATGTACCTCATCATTCATTTAAGATGAACGTACTTATGATATTTCAACCGATTCTTGAAAATATCACTGTTCCTTTCTCAGTGAATCGGAATGCATGTTTTTGACAGAAAAAGAGCTTTGTAATGTGTTAATATTTGCTCCTACATGAAAATTTTATGTGATGTTGTTTGCATGTCAATTCTATACAGAACTTTCAAGAATTTTAGAATTGGAACCATATATTTCTGAGAAATAACTTTTGAAGTAAAAGTATATGTTATTTGAAACCCCTTAGGAGAACGCCAAAATTTCTCCAAAGCGGATATTTTGCAAACAGCTTTGGAGGATTAAATATGGATAATAAGTGCCAAGGAAGATGAGAAATTCATGTGCTTAGTACGCTTTCCACTTTCATTTCATAATTTATGTTACTGAATCTGTCGACTTTTCCTAGCATCTAGAAGGTTGAAATTTATTGAATGTTTAATGAAAATAAATATTAAATTTATAATTATCCTGCCAACTTTCTTATGAATGTTTTGAGAAAGTGGAACAAATTTGTTTCCTAATACGTTTTCGATAATGAATTCTTCCTCGATTTCAACTTCCATTCGCTATGTAAGTTTTACCATTCATAATCGAAATCATCACCGTAAATTTTAATTCCTCCAACATTTCCCTACTGATTGATGAGAGCCTAACAATACGTAATAGTAAGAGTCGCGGCCGTGCCTTGTGTTCAAATCTACCGGAATCAGTCACATTTTTCCTATCATTAGGAATGTAACGTTTTGATGATGTCGCAATGACAAATTTGAAAACCTTTTTCACGCTTTAGCATCTTCTCCGTAAACCTACAACTTCATTCCTGCTTGCTGCTATTTAGGAAACACTCATGGCATCTCAACTGGATGCACCTGGTGTCTGAATGCATTCAGCATTGCTCGTGCACGCGCCTCTTGTGTCGATTCGTGTACTAAGCCGGTGATTAATTTGACGCGTAAATTGCACATCATTGTTGCCATTTTTTTCACAAATGCAACCAACCGCGATTCGTTCATGGATTTCATACGTCTATCTATCTGTATATGTATCTGTATTTTTGTTTTTCTATGACTCTGCCAATCTGAAACGGCATTTTTAATGCACTCTGAGTTTTTCTTGACTAATGTTAGGTCTTTGGCAGCCTGTGTTTTGTCATTACTCAGCAACACGAACAGCTTCGACGCGTTCGATGGGTGAACATTTTCATGTGTGGGTAAACGCATGAAATTCAATACTCCCCGAGCTCCATGCGCTTCGAGCAATCGTCCGCCTATCGAGACTTGCAATTTTCCACCTTGATACGATTCGTTTTCACGGTTGACGGTTTGCTGCATCCCTGTGGAAAATTCAGCAAGACAAATTGCAACGCTCTGTGGAGCTTATGTGGAGATTTGTTAGCTTGGCGTAAATGATGATAAACACTTGTATTTTTCATCCCATTTCCTTTCTAAAATTGACGTGGCGAGTTATTTGTTATTTTAAAAAAAAATCTTTTAAGAAATCAGATTCTTCTCACTTTACAAATTGATGTCAATTTTAATCAACAATTACTCGAAAAAGTGTTATGAGATTTTTACGCAAAGCAATTACCATTCGCAATGACGCGATGAATCTTATCACAATCATCCACAAATCAAGCGGATCTTCAAAGGAAATGTCAGCTCTACGGCGATACGATTAATTCCCGAGCAAATCACCTTTCAACTAGATTTCACTAGCATCAAAAACTGAACAAAAAAAAAATTACATGGCGACCGTCATTCCTCAGCAAGACCCCAACGCTGCCGTCGCAATCATGTAAATTAGATACCTTTTTTGCCACGCTTTTTCCCGCAACAATCACGGGGGTCGGGTCAGTTGCGGCGGCCGAAAGCTAACCTCTTGGCCAAGGGGAGATCAAAACCGAGGAACCACCACATCCGAGCAAGCAATCAGTCTAAATTTCACTCCGGGTAAAGTTGAAAAGTTCGCGCATTTCTTCACCCACGCGACCGACGGATTGCTTTCGCGGTCTCTCAGTTAGCCAGCGGGGTTAAATCTCCGGTGGCCAACGACGAAGACGGCTTCAATCGAACAACCGCATCCGCTCCATTAATATTTGCAACATGACGAAAACATAAACTTTCGTAAATCACGATTCGATGAAATTGCAATGTGGGGCTTGGTTTGGATTGAAGCAGTAGATTGAGTCGATTTTGGTCCAATTTTTAATTTCCTAATTTCTTTAATTTCTTCATTTTTTCGTTTTGGCTGAAATTTCATCCATGATTTTTTGTATAATTTTTAAGTAACGAATACATGAATAAATTTGAACTTTTAGGTTTGTATGAGATAATTAAAAATTTCGTTCTGGAAAATCAACATCTTTATGATTTCTTCTGTGGAACTGAGGCTGCAAATAGTTTTAGTGTCAATTTGTAATTTTTTGAAGGCAATTTTCTTATGAACTGCTTTGTCGAAGACCTTAACTTCGTATCTTATTAGCCAACAAATTTATTAACTGTTAAATAGGAGTATGTTTTTTTGGCATTGAAAAACTATTAGTTCAACTGACATCACTGCAGGTGCCTAGCGAGGTTTTGCATGACAAGTTTTCGAGCAACACTTCGTTAGGCACCAGCAGTGATGTCAGTTAAATTGATTGTTTTTCAAAGCAAAAAGACATATCCCTGTTAAACAGCTAATAACTTGTTTGTCTTATAAGATAAGAAGTTACGGTCTAGGACAAAGTTGTTCAGCAGAAAGTTTCTTTAAGTAATTATTAATTTTTTCCTAAAACCATTTGCAGGCTCAGTTTGAAAGAAAAAAGAAAAATAATGTTGATTTTCCAGAAAAAATATTCAATTTTCCCATAAAATCCTTAACGATGAAATTTACTCATGTAAACGTCACTTAAAAATTCTGAAAAAAGAACTATGGATGAGTTATTAACCAAAACACAGTTCCAGACCCCAGGGGTTGAGAAATTCAAAAATGACCCCAAATTGACTCAGTCTTTTGAAGCAGGGAGCCCGCAAACTGCACAATTGCAGTCGGTGTTGTTAATTTTTCTGTCTCTCATTTTCTTCGAGTATCTTTCTCGACCAATTAATTGGCAACTGCTTTTATTGGGAATTAAGTCCGCACTACAGAGGCCAACTGGAAAAAAACACAGGCGCGACAAATTTTTCGTGTCAATGAAAATGTATGCTCTCGATTGATGGGAACGTGCTTCTCGTTCGATGGTTCACGAGCAACAACGGGTCGGCTTCGAGCAAATATTTATTGTCTCACTAACATCTCTAACGAACGAATAGAAGATTCCGTTGATTGAGCTCTCGCTTTGTCGCATTCTGATGTTTATTAGCAGTATAATTTTATTTTCCTAACGACTTTTGAGACTAATTGGAACCGAGCGGTTTCAGATTTCAGTGGAAAGTTGAGATAGGCACTTCAGAACATCGATTGTACAAAACAAGATGTTTGAGTCATTTTTTAAAAATTAAAATTAAATATCTTTCGATGACAAAAATCTTTCTCGCTAAATAATGTCTAGAAAACAATTTCAATTTAATAAAACATTCCAAAGTACCATGAACTATCTAACAAAAGCTTTAAAGTTCACATTGCATTGGACTGAGTAAAAAGTACCACACAAAATTGTATACATTTTCAGTTCCGACATTTAAATGAACTGAAAAAGTGGCTCGACAAGCCAAGAAAGTCATTGAGCTTGTAGAGCTCAGAAAGAGAAGAGATGCTTTAAAATGCTCAGTGCTCACGTATCCGAGTTCCTGGGCAATCTTTTTAAATAACCTTGCATTTTATTCCGAATTTCTAAATAAAAAAAAAACGTGCTATGTCTGGGCAAATCTTAGCTAAATACAGGCGTTATTCGAATAAAAATCGAAGAAAAGCGAAAGAAAATATCTTGAAATTTAATTTTTTTTTCGAAATTTGTACATTAGCAGCTTTCGAATCGTATTCAAAGATTTTAAAATTATTTTGGTGTTTTTATTAAAGAAATTAACTCTTAAAAATTTGTTTCAGAACCTAAAATTAAAAACTGTTTATCACTGAATTGTAGTTTTTTTTTTGGGAATTTTGCAAATCATGTGCAATTCTTTTCCTTTGAGAAAGATAGTTTATCAAATTTACTTTTTCTGATTCCTTCACTGAATCATATTGGTTTTCTCAAATTACCAACTGAGGTGTTTATATCTTAAATTATTCCAATTTTTGGAACACTTTTTAAAATGTGTTAAATGGGGGTGACTGTATGGGTCAAGCAAAAGTTATAATGTACACAACTATAAACATTAAAACAAACACAGTACAGATAAAAAATGTTATTGTTTATAACAGGGTCATTGAATGTTATAATTTTATCTTAAAAGTTACAAAATACTGTGATTGGGGATTAACCATAATCAACAAACGGATTTTTAAAATTTATTTGGCAATTATGCGTCTATTGATGTATTCTCACTCCAAGCACTGCCATTGTTAGTCCACGTTTATTTATTTTAAATTTAAATTTCGTGTACTGCCGTGTTACACCGAAGTGACGTATAAACCATTTTCGTTTTAAGCGAATAAAAGCGATTTTCTCTTTTTCCTCTTTATTCGTTAATCTTAGACTTTTCATAAAATGTGATCTGTAGAATTTATGCATAGATAGATGACAAATGCAGCCTTTTGAAACACAACTCTTTATTTTGCGTGAAATTCGTATAATTACTTCAAATGGATATGCGTCAGTTCGGCGTATAAACGTTTGTTTTGATTAGACGATTCTCCGTCGGAGTGACGTTTATCCTTAGTCTTTTCGTGCAGTTGGAACAAATTTCGTTCTCAGTTAAAATGGCCAGTGCGTTGAATCTTCTTAAATTGTATTCGAGTGAGGAAGAAAATGTTAGTGATGCTGTCGGAGAAACTTTTCAAGGTATGTATTTCTTTGTACATAAAAAACAATTTCCGTTTGCTCGTTTGTGAGTTTTTTTTATTTGACCTCAATTGCAATCTCAGCCCTAGTTTTAGCGTTAAGATAAGACCTAGAAAACTGAAATTCGGTATAAGTGGGTGCTAATTATTACCAGGAATGAAGGAAAATGTCAGATTTGTAGATGACTCATAATGTTTTACATTGGATTTAGATGAAAATTGACATACAGTTGCGTTCAAAAAAGAATGAATTTGCGCGAAACGGCGTACCCACTTCCAACTTTGACAAGCTGCCATTTCTCTCTCGGTTGATATTTTTTCATGAAATTTTCACACAATTTAGTTCAACTATCTAATTAACGCTCTACGAAATTTGAAGTCTTTACAATGACTGGAAACAAAGATACAGCTATTCCCGTAAAAAAAAGGTAAATTTGGAATTGCTTCATTAAATATGCTGTATCTTTGACAATTTTCATTGGAAAATCTTGAAATTTGGTCCAAAGATGTAAAAATGTTTGATCTAGTACCAGGCCAAGTTTCGTCAAAATCAATGAACGTGATCAAAAATGGTGCCGGGTAGAAAATGAGGTTCATTGGACCAAATTTCAAGATTTTTCAATGAAAATTGTCAAAGATACAGCACATTCAGTGAAGCAATTTCAAATTTCCCTTTTTAACGTGAATAGCTGTATCTTTGTTTCCAGTTATTGTAAAGACTTCAAATTTAGTAGAGCGTTAGCTGGATAGTTGTACTAGATCGTGTGAAAATTTCATAAAAAAATATCAACCGAGAGAGAAATGGCAGCTTGTCAAAGTTTGAAGTGGGTGCGCAGCTTCAAGCTATTTCATTCTTTTTTGACGCAACTGTATGTAAATTAGGCGGGGTAAACAATAGATTCAGGTATCAAATCTTGCATATGTTTGAGACGAAAATGCATACTCGGGGGTTTTGTGAGGTCTATGATTTTAGATTTCAGAAATAAGGTCAGGAAAAGCAGTCATCCGTATATATCCGTACATCCGTCTATACAGTTGTTTATTTTAGCGATAATTCCTTGCAAAAAAAACTAAATCTATGTGAAAATGTTCACATACTACATGTAATATAAAAATATTTTCACTCTCACCAGCTGCAAGTGAACCAAAACATACAAAAAAACAAGCTTCAATTGCCCGAACAAAAAAAGCAAAAGCTAAATATCACAATCTTATAAATGTTAATTGCAAATGCAACATACGATGTCCGCTGATTCATTTCACGCAGCTGTCGAAAAATGTATGAAAAGTTTCAATCATGGCGAAGTACATACATATCAAGATTTTATAAGATGCGTGGAAACAGCGTCAGAAGTTGTAGTAGTTCCCATGAGCTATGGAGATTTTTTCACAAGCAGCGTTAAATTTAAGCAATCCGTTTTTAAGAAAGGTGCTCAGCGACCAAAATTGGCCGAAATCAAAGAGGTGAAATTCGTCAGAGGATCGTTTTCGTTCCATTATAAATCGTGCTTTAAAGGAGATTGGAAGCGATTTTCATTATTTACGGTGAAACAACTCAAGGAAGTATCGCGCCCGGACTTTGACCTCCAATCTTCGCTTCACTTCAGAAATGAAAATAGAGGAATAGAGGTTGAAAAAAAAAAACGATTTCAAAGAAACTTTGTCCACTAATGCCAGATAATAAGAAAGATTTTTGGGAAAAGCTCGAAGAAAAAAAGTTTCTGGAAGAATTCTAATTTATAACTATTGTTTTTTTATGATTTTCTTACTAAATAAATATTTGAATTTTTTAAACATTATCTCATTTTTGAAATCAAAATTCTCATAAATAAAATTCGAGTGCACCGCTTAAGAAAAAAACAATATTGTTGCTTGACAAACAAACTTACCACAAACAAATTTCTTTGTAACAAATACAACGCAAAATTAATGAAGAATTAGTTTTGTTCTACAAATGTTAAATAATTTCTCGAATTTTTTTTAATTAATGTAGATGTCGACGTTTGCATTCAAATTTTATTTATCAAAAAGGCTCGACAACTTCTTTGTTTGTGAACCCTTTACTCTGAGGAAAGGGGGAGGGGGGGGGTTGGCTTTTATATTTTATTGTAAACCGATTGTCATGTTAAAATATGATTTTTTTTTCAAATCTGAGGAATGTCGCCTGTAAATTATAGGGGTTATTGAAATTGTTCTGTATCACTTTCAAAAACGCATGGATATACGTCACTTCGGCGTATAAATCGCACTTTTGGCGATTTGTTTTTATCGATTTTCTCAAAAACTGTTTGATATTTTCTAGATTTGTTGAAAGCATTTGATAGCTCATAGGAAAACGCACACAATAGCGTCAAAAAGTCAAAATCGAAAAAATGGATATACGTCACTTCGTCATATCACGGCAGTAGGTATTGGATGCATAAAGATAGTGTCCCAAACGATTGACTACCAAATAGTATAGAGTGCGAAAAAGGATTGCACGATTTAACCACCGTCTTGTGGTGTCGTTCGGAATAGCAATGTACGAAGTGGCAAGGACTATTTGAGATACAGTTGTGATTTTGATGCCCAAACTTACTCATGATCCCGGTTATTTCACAAAAGACAGTTTTCCATTTGAATTTATGGCTAAATCAAGCGTTTTGAAATCAGAGGTGAACCAGCCTGTGGCTGAAAACCTCTTAAATAAAGACAAAATAAATCTTTTTGAAAACATTTCTATATTTAGTACCTACTCCACTGCAACAACGTTGCACCCTTTCTAAAGGGTGACTATGGGTCACTCCTTAGAGGGGGTGACTATGGGTCAATTATCATTTGATCAAAAAAATTTCAAAAACAAAAATTTTTTCAACAATATTAATTTTTACTTTTTTATGTGAGTTGAATAACGGGAGTTTTTGGGAAAGGAATTCAAAATCATAATTTTTTGACCCATTGTCACCCCGCACGACGCACAGTGGTCCAAAACCCAGAAAAGTTGGCATAAAGTCGATTTTTGAAGCGCTCATAATCATCTATCCAAATATTTCATCGTGTTCCGGCATTTTCAAGCTACATGAAACCATGAAATGCTAGTCATGAGTTTACCCGTTCAGGAGTTCTCAAGAAATGCTGAGTTTGAATATTTTTTTAAATTTTTGCAAAGCTTTGTTTACATTAAAAAACGAATATATATTCAAATCGCAAACATATTTTGCTTTGCAATTATTTTTATATTTTCATTAGGCGTATTTTACACCTTATGTAATAAAAAAATTTGTTTTGGAATAAACTTGAAATTTTTTATATGGAATCTAGTTAAAAAAACGGTAAATTATTCAAGTTTTTTAACTTCAAATGGAGATAAAAAAAAACTCCACATAACTTCACTCTAACTTTACAGATTCCTTTATTTCTGGACTACAAAATATTGCAAATTGGGTTGCCTTTCTTGCCATTTTTGGAGAACGATTTCATAGAGTTGAACCACTTTTTTCTTCAAATTTGACTTCTGAGCCAATAACTTTCCGGTTTACGAACTAAATTGATATTTAATTGGATCTCTAGGTTAAGTTCTCTCAAAAATCCATTCATAAAACATCGTTTTAATATTTTGAAGCACTTTCAGTATGAATTTCTGTGTTATTTTTTTCAATTAGGAATAACTCCCAAAACATAATTAATTTACGGTTTCTCAAATATTCTTCTGATTCCGTGGTGTTAAATTCCCGGAAAAAAATATTCTTCTGATTATTGAGCAAATCATAGAATCTTTTTTGCTGGTCATTCATAGAATGTGTTTAAACCATTGATAGAATAAATGATCATTTAAAGAAAAAACCAACATACTTAATTTCGAAATTTTGATCAGTATTGGCGAAATTGTTGAATAATTCTCATTTGTCATAAAAATTCTAAATTGACACGTTTATAAATGAAAAAAAAAAAAAATCAGCACCAGAGCCAACGTCAATTTGTTTTGATTTAATTTCATATGTATTGTTATTTTGAGATAGTTTGAGATTCAATGAACCTTTCTAGGATGTGAGAGGTTTTACAGCAATCTGTTGGAAAATTTTAATACAAGAATTTACTTACTGAGCTTTTAATTTTTTTTTTTTAATTCTTACAGTAACAACAAAAAAAAAAAAAGAAATTTTACAGAAAATATGAAAATACTTGCGGCAAACCCGAAGCAATCGACCATGTGCTCGCTCGGCTAAAATCTCGAGTCGATGAAAATAATATGTTATTTTTAGTGAAATTATGATTATTGAATTGAGATTGAAAAGGTTTTTCAGACTTTTTGCCAGGTTTTTTTTGAGAATTGGACCACTGTGCGACGGTTGAAAAGGGCGAAGCAAACTTAATATTAGAAAGACCGGCAAATTGCATATACCTATTCGGGCTGTAGTTACCAATCAAAAAGACGGGGAAGGGGAAATTTTTTCATAACATAATAATTTTAACTTTTTCCTTTTGCTATTATTTTGTCACGTTTGTCGAATACGATAAGGAAATTTCACCATCGGTGCACGGAATCACCACATTTTGGTATAGTTGACGATTGCGTGTATGCCATAACTTTTTTTTTGTCTTTATTTGAGAGGTTTTCAGCCACAGGTTGGTTCGCCTCTATATGCCATAAATTGAATATTTCTAGAGTTTGTTTTGATTAGGTCGTATGAACCAACATAAACAAAACTGAGTTTTTTGCTGCAAACGATTGATAACCATGTATTTTATATTTGGTAAAAAATTAGTTTCATTTTATCATTAAATAACTTTTACACAATGATTTTAATTTAGGACGTATGATGGCTTTCTCATTTTTCAGTGCAACTTGGTTTTTGCGTCATTTTGCGTTGCCGTGTATTTGCCGGGATGCAAAAGGTCGCTAAAAACAACTTGTCAGGTTGGTTTTTACGACGTTATTCTTCGTCGCCTGAAGTTTGTTGTTAAATTGTTGTAAATTCGTGTAAATTTAATCGAAAACTGTGTCCAGGAGTCTTAGCTGTCCTAATAAAATAACTGGCTCCAAATTAGTGTTGGTGAGTACCATTAGCTTCACTTTTCACTGTGTGAATAGTTAGAATTATTTTTTCATTACAAAGGCAAACCGAAATAATCAAAATAGATGTGTGATGCTCTTTTACACTCCTTTAACGGCCAGAAGTGCCAATGGTAGTGGTCGGAAAAGTCCGGGTGGACTCCCAATGGCAAGTCCCAAAATACAATAATCACAAATGCCATTGCTCAATGATTTCCGCGTGCTAATTGGATAGGATTACCATTTAAAACCTTTCATCAAACAACTCCGAATCAAAAACTGATTATTTTGGCCAATCAAATCAGTTTTAGTAACCAGAATTATCAACTGATCAAAAGGACGTTTGCGCCAGAAGAGAAATGCATTTTGTCGTAAGTACCATTTCATTGATAAGAACTGAATTAATGCAAGTTTCAAGTATATCATCATGTTTAGCGTTCAGTTTTACATCAAATTTCGAATTTGCAGACGAATTTGACCAGTAATAACAAAGTAAGAATTAAAAAGGTGTTTCGGAACTTGAGAATCGATTTTCTCAAAACATGCCAGATGGTTCATACGACTTAATCAAAACAAACTCTAGATTTCAAATAATTAAAAAAAATTAAAACATGATATCAATTTTATTAGAAAATAATGTTAATTGGTTATGGGTATTGGGCATGGGTGCACGGCTTCACTTCAATTTTATCGTAGTAGATATTTTGTAGCATCCAGCGCTCTGAAGTTTTTCTTAACATGTTGCTTACTGATATTGTAGGTTTTAAAGCATTGTTCTTTCTGTAAGTATAGCAATTTACTATGGGTGCACTGATTCACTACCATTCATACAAAATCAACTTTTTGCTGAAGATAAAACATAAGAGTTTTTATTGATTCGAAAGAAAATTTGTGTTATATACATGGTTCTTCACTATGTGTGCACGGATTCACCGCATTTTAATCAAATATTGGGCTTTTTACATATTTTTTAAAAAGTATTTTTATAAATCTTAACACGAATTTTGAATAAAAGATTTTTTCCTATAGTTCTGTTTTTTTCATTTCTGGAAAAAAAAAGTTTATCTGATAAGATGATAATTGGATTAACATTTTCACCAAGTGAATTTTAGGAGTTATGTGCATCAAGTTATGTCGTGCGACTGAAAACTGTGAAAATATAAATAATGAATCAACATTTTTCAATTGGTCAATTTTGCATTTCAAATACCTATCATATGTATCTGATTTGTAAGCATTGATTAAAAAACGGTACAGAAACCAAAAGTTTTATATTTGTTATTTTACTCATAAATACTCCAAAATTGTTGAAATCTCAAAATCTGGTCGCGAAACTATGAATACTATTGAAAGAAAGTGTTTGATATAAACAATCTTTCTAAATTTTATGAAGAATTTGGTGTGAAAAGATCACCTGTTGAAGGACGTTGAAGTACGCGTCTCAGTTTAATACCAGTGAAGATGTTTTGATGAAAAAAAAAAAGTTTCTTGCTAATGAAGGAGCCTTCCTATACTTATGAACCTAATTTCACTAAACACTGGTAAACCTTCTTGGTTAAATATATCACAAATGTAAGTTAATAGTATATCAGGTCAAATAAATGCTCTGATTCCTCATTGGGTTTCAATTGTTTATTTTTTAAATTTTCCGGTCGTCTCTGAAAACGCAGTTTTTTCTTCTGGTTATTTCCACAATGCAACACCAACAAGTGTAACATTTCCTTCACAATGAAAGCAAACAAAAAATTGGCAACACGCAATTTCCTTCTCCCCTACTCGGTGACGGAATTTTTCATTATGCTGTCATCACGACCCTCTTTTTTTATCCGTTTACTGTATCTCTTTCTATTTCATAGTGACTTCTTGGTGTGCGTCGCCTATGTCACTGAATAGACTAAGCAAAATAGTCGCCGTAAATCTCTCTCTCCTAGACTGACTGCACACATGCAAGTGAATGGAAAATCGGAAAAAGGACCATTTCCAGTTCGGTTCTGTCAGTTTCCCTTCGAAGTGACGAATGAAAACAACGTGTTTGTTTTTTGTGAATTCTTATTGGAGTTGAAGTTAAATAGTTTGAAGTTTCCACCTGGATTCATCATCTTTCCGAGAAAGTCATCACCCTTGAACTTGGGGGCACCCTCAAGATTTGCTTCAAATAACGGATTTGAACTTCACCAACTCACTCATGAGTCAGCCATTAATCAGCTGCTGGACGTCTCGTCTATCAACCGTAGTGAATCCTTCTGCTAGTAATCGTATTTAAACCCCCAAAAATAACAGTGCTAAAACATTTGCCACGCGCCATGCTCTCTGCTGGAGCTTAACTCAAGTTAAAAAAAAAACACACAAAATAAACAAGTGGAAAAGTGAAACATTCAAAAACTAGTTTGAAATATCGATTGGCCCCTCAAGGTGCTGAGGGAAAAAAAAAACGTTTGGGGAAAAGTACCACCAGCGAGCAGCAGCAATAGTAGCCATTCCATATCACCGCGCCACCAATCAATTAGACAGCACCCCATTAAAAGAAAATAAACAAGCAGCAGGAGCAAAAAAAAACGCTTGGAGCCGAACGGGCCAACCCCAGAAGGTGCCTTTTTTTCTTCTTTCATTTCATTTCATTTGCATTTGCAGCGCGTTAATCTAATGTCTATATTTTAAATCGGTAATTGGCGAGTCGAAAAAGTATCAGTGAATGAGGGCCACCCATAAACACTTTTTCGAACCATTCACAACTTTCAAATACAAGGTAGTCGAATCTCGCGGAAAGCGCATTCAGATTTTCCCCGATCGAAAAAAGAAGGGTCTGATCAAACCGAGAAGCTCCTAACTACAATAGTGCATTTTCATTTTGTGCATTCGATTTCCAATTTTCTGAACCATTTCGATTTTTTCCTAGAAGGAAAGGATTTTTATTTTCTTTTTCCGGAGCAGCAGCTGGTCGGAAAATCCCTTTTCTTCAATGCGCATGCCCGAGGATAAAATGTTGTGTTATCCTTCTGGGAGGATGTTATGAAACATGGATTGCGATGTGTGCGATTAGGAAGATGAAGAATAAACAACATGACGAAATTGTTACTTCATCAGATTGTTTTCGACAAATTTTGTTGAAATGTTAAACTTAACATTTAAAATTCATCAAAATTAAGTTTTATAAAACAAAATAAAAATTAATGATCTCCTGTAAATTATTTAGAGAAAAGAAAAAAAAGATGCTTCGGAATTTTGCGTGCTAATTGGTTTTCCTAAATCAATCTTGTTACATAATTTTAAAACGTCATCAGTCAGTTTTCTTACATTGGATTAATTTAACCGTAGTAGGAATACAGTTCTCAATATGGCGCGGATCCGACAGTTGGTGCATGAAGACAAACAAATCTGAGTGATGGAAAAGCTGATATTTATTTCGTAAGTAATAATATTTTGTTGTGTGGTAGCTATTTACAATTTTGATATTTTTTTAACAGGATTAAAAATTGAGACAGCGGACAGGGCTAAGCACTCGTCAAAGCAGCGAAACAAATGCCAAATTTTGTGTTTAATAATTTGAATGAAGTGAAAAGTGAAAAGTGACTGAAAATGGAAAATGCATATGTTACGCAAGGACAAGCGAAATTTTGCCGAACAATAAAGATGACTATCAAAATCAAAACATATTAGTTGAAATATCCGAAAAAAAAACTCCCTACGTTAATAAGACAATGAAATCTACGTGAATTACATGTAGCAGAACAAATCCCTTACCACATTTGATCTACGTTGATTTCATATACAACTCATATGAAAATTACGTGAAATCCGCTTGCTGCGCGAGCTCTGTTTGGTACCTGAAATTCACGTAAGTTCCACGTGATTTTCATGGTGGCAAAAATCCATGTACATTTTCACGTAGCGTTCATGTGAAAAGTTTTTTCGGTGAACCTATCTGAGCATTGTACTGTTTTTCGACAGTGGTGCTAGACTCAAATAAAAACAAAGAAGGAGCTCTGGCAACATTGCCAAGTCCAAAACGTTTTCCTCGCGTCGGTGTCGATAATTAACTAATTTCTAGTGAAATGTGTGCTTTTAATTCTTTTAAAAGAGTTATTTGATCGCGCGGTAATTGATGGCCGTCGGAGAAAGTGAAATTTCTGGTGAAATGGCGTGATTTGGTGATTTTTCTGTGCGTGAAGTGTTGATTTTAAGTTGGAAGAGGTGTCCATCTTGAAATGGCATCGAAAATTTTGTTTTGGAGTTAGTGAGCTTTTGTTCTAAAAGCTTCTTTAAAACGTCAGCACAAAGCTCCAAATTGAAGTAACGAGTGTAACAGGCGTTACTTGCAATGAGTTGCATGGTAGTATTGAATGCAACATTGCACGTGACAGCACGGGTCAGTACGATGACAAGAGCTTATCCAATTGGATTTTCGACGGTTAATACGTAGGCGACTGGAAGGTGGCACCGTGGATATAAAGCTAAGTAGTGGGGTTTTTTCTCGCCAGAATAATATGTCCTTATTTATTTAGAAAAATTACAGTGTGTGTTTGTTTGTATATATGTGTGTGTGTACGGTGGGAAGGGAAGTTGGAGGAGTGGTTTTCGTATTACAAATTTTAAATTAAATCAACACAACAAAGCAAATATAAAATTTATTAAAGGCTGGAAAATAAAATGAAAAAGAGTTAGGGCTAAAGCCTTGTTTAACCAGTATAAAGTACAAGTTTTCGAACTCAAAACTTTAAAACAGTACTAAAATAAAAAATCCTTTCCAAAATTAATTAAACTTTAGAATTCAATATTGTTACAAATTTGAAAGAAGAGGAAGGAATCCATTTGTGTGTGTGTGTGTGTGTGTGGGGGGGGGGGGGTGCGTGTGTGTGGGTGGGTGTGTGTGTGTGTGTTAGCGTGGGGAAAATTTACGTGATCGGTTGGTTCGGTCGTCCGTGTTTATCTTCGCGATTATCTTCGGTGAATTGCACCGGTACTAAGTGCATTGATACCACGTTAGAACGTTTTGCTCTTCTCGTTGTAAGCGCGCGGAGAAATTCGGTGAGATGTGACGGTGCTAGGTGCATTGTACGTGTATGACAATGCCACGTTGGGACGTTTTGCTCTTCTCATTTTAAGCGCGCGATAAAATTGTGCATTGTACGTGTATGACAATGCCACGTTAGGAAGTTTTGCTCTTCTCGTTATAAGTGCGTGGTAAAATTCGGTGAGTTGCACATGCGCCAAGTGCATTTTACGTGTATGAAAATGCCATGTTAGGACGTATTTGCTCTTAATAAAAACGCGATGTACTCGATAGTGTGCGACGCGACGATCATTAAATATTTAACTTTGCTTTGATCACATCCCTTTCCAAAGGGAATCCCGATCTTATTTACCTTCCCCACTAACAAACCACCCTTCCTGTGACGACCGTGGAGATTTAGAGGTGTATTCGGTCTCTAGTAGCAACGGAAGTCGAGCTAACAATCTTTCCCTTTCCCCGATGAACCGTAAGGACGTGGCCGGCGCCGTTATTGACCATAAAAGATAAGGAACCTTCGAAACGTGTACACAGAAAATGGTAAGCTAATCCCAAGCCCCATTTATTTGGATCTATGTACAATTTTGATGGTTCTTGTCAATCACGGAGTAGCAACTACTGAAATGTACGGTTTATCTAAGCTCAAGCTCAAGCTCAAGCTCAATTGGATTAATTTAACCGTAGATTCAACAAATAATGTTTTTATCGCGGAAGGAAGGATTTATGTTGCAATAATTATTGCAAAAATCATGTGCTCGTACTGGTTTTTACGTACCTCAACAACTTCAAAATTATTGTTATGGTGCCATTTAGCACAGAAGGCATAAACATCAATAATTTGTCATTTTGTGAGGACTAAACTGATTTTTTCAACGTTATTTTTTAAAAACATTTATAACACTGGGTGACAGCCAAAAAATAGCCTAGGGTTTCTCAGCTGATTTAGACTAATTTTTGTGTCCTGAGTTAGAATATCACATTGATTTTGCTGTATCAGGTCAACTTTTTGAGATACAATATTCTAATATCCTGACCTGATTGAACAAAATCATGGTCATTTTCGGACTCAGGACGTCAATATTAGTCTAATTCAGTTGGAAAACCCTGGACTATTTTCAAAAAATCTTTTTTTGTTACTCCGTGTAATCAAAAGATGGACAAAGTTGCTGCATACATTTAGGGGTAAAAATTATAAACATTTCTTAAAATTTTTGGCCTTGAAAACGAATGAAATTTTTGCCTTCATGCAATTCCCTAGGTCCTCGCACTGTTTCCATGATCTTTTTTTCTCTAACTTAAGCATTTAATAGCGTTTAAGCCATTTTTTCTATACAGGCTTTTTAATAGAAAATATTCCTTTTTTTAATATCCAAGAATTGTCACCAATTTACCATAAAAATAACACTTAAACTAAACCTAAACAAAGAAAAAAGTTGAACTTTCACATAAAACAACCCGTTTGCTCCTTAAAACTTAAAATTGATCAGGATGAATGTTTGTGAGCCTTCGAAAAACCAGATATTTTAAGATTTAAAAATTATATTTTAAATAATATCAAAAATCTCCTAATACAAACCAAATTTTGCTTATTTGTAGCTCAATTTATAGGCTTTCAAACTTAGTAAACAGTTTTCAGATATTTCAACTTTATACTTAGTTAACGATGATTATCTGTAAAAATTTCATGTTGAGCAAAGTTACCCCGATGATCAAAGTTCTCCCGGTTTACGGTACTAATTAAAAAATCGACATATTAAAACGAAACAAAGGAAATTGTAAATTTTGTTATTCAGAACTTAAAATAAAATGATGCGTATAGTTAAAACATGAAATTCACCATTAGACATTTCATGTTTTGACTTAAGCTTCATACCTCTTAGAGATCATCGATTTCATTTCTTTTTATTTTTTTTTTCAATTTTTTCATAAGATGATCAAATTAAAAATTTAAATTTAGAGCATTCTATTTAAAATTTAAATTTAAGTCAAAACGTTTGTTTATTACAGCTTTTCAATTCTTATAAACCTGGCTTGTTGCAAATTAGCATTTGAGTATTAAATTGATTTCTTTATTACAGAAAGGTTATGAAACCGTTTATTATGTTTCTTTTTATTTGAAATAATACGAAATCAAACTTTTATGAGTTCAAATTGAAACTCAATTAAAAAACACATTTTTGCACCTGAGATTTAATACTGAACTAACTTTATTTATTTTGAATTTTGTATCTTGTGGATTGGATGCTTAAAAATAAATTTGGAATTAAGGTTCAAAATCGGTTCCATGTTTTGAAATGTGATTTCAAATTTTCATGTGCAAGAAACGGCTAAAAGTATTCCCAACCAGAGGTTGGAAATGGAGTAATTGAAATTCAAGATTTCTTCCAAAAAACTCGAATACTATATCTTTTACCTAAAATAAACTTCTTATGGTCTTCGAGAAAGTTTATTCTGAGAAATATACTATAGTGTTGTCTCCGTCTTAAAAAAATAATTGCATTATGCGCACCCCAAAAGCAGCCGAATCCGGTTCTAAAATTATTGGCAACATGAAAAACAGCAAATTGGGTAGACCTATGAAGGGAAAAGTGTTCCTAATTACAACGTTAAATGCGTCTACAGCTGATTGGCGAAACGGCTGGTAAAACTACATATCTAATTATTGCATTTTTAGGATAATACGCTTTGAACATAAGGCATGAAAAAATTTAATGAATTTACTAACTCAAAAATACCTTTATCATACCTTACATTACATCAATATATTTTGATTTTTAAAAATTATGCGTAAAGAAGCCCATAACAAAAACCTGGGTGATTTCATTTTTGATTTCATTCAGATGAACATAAAAATACAGCAAATTAAGGCTTTTGCGAAGATTTAATAATGATTAGAAAGTGGAATAAGAAAGTGTTTATGTGTGCCCCCATCATGTTTGTAAAATGCCTCTCTTAGGATAGATAACAATTAAATATAAATAGATTTTCATAACTCAAATTTCGCCCTAATCAAGCACTCGTCAAAGCAGCGAAACAAATGCCAAATTTTGTGTTTAATAATTTGAATGAAGTGAAAAGTGAAAAGTGACTGAAAATGGAAAATGCATATGTTACGCAAGGACAAGCGAAATTTTGCCGAACAATAAAGATGACTATCAAAATCAAAACATATTAGTTGAAATATCCGAAAAAAAAACTCCCTACGTTAATAAGACAATGAAATCTACGTGAATTACATGTAGCAGAACAAATCCCTTACCACATTTGATCTACGTTGATTTCATATACAACTCATATGAAAATTACGTGAAATCCGCTTGCTGCGCGAGCTCTGTTTGCTACCTGAAATTCACGTAAGTTCCACGTGATTTTCATGGTGGCAAAAATCCATGTACATTTTCACGTAGCGTTCATGTGAAAAGTTTTTTCGGTGAACCTATCTGAGCATTGTACTGTTTTTCGACAGTGGTGCTAGACTCAAATAAAAACAAAGAAGGAGCTCTGGCAACATTGCCAAGTCCAAAACGTTTTCCTCGCGTCGGTGTCGATAATTAACTAATTTCTAGTGAAATGTGTGCTTTTAATTCTTTTAAAAGAGTTATTTGATCGCGCGGTAATTGATGGCCGTCGGAGAAAGTGAAATTTCTGGTGAAATGGCGTGATTTGGTGATTTTTCTGTGCGTGAAGTGTTGATTTTAAGTTGGAAGAGGTGTCCATCTTGAAATGGCATCGAAAATTTTGTTTTGGAGTTAGTGAGCTTTTGTTCTAAAAGCTTCTTTAAAACGTCAGCACAAAGCTCCAAATTGAAGTAACGAGTGTAACAGGCGTTACTTGCAATGAGTTGCATGGTAGTATTGAATGCAACATTGCACGTGACAGCACGGGTCAGTACGATGACAAGAGCTTATCCAATTGGATTTTCGACGGTTAATACGTAGGCGACTGGAAGGTGGCACCGTGGATATAAAGCTAAGTAGTGGGGTTTTTTCTCGCCAGAATAATATGTCCTTATTTATTTAGAAAAATTACAGTGTGTGTTTGTTTGTATATATGTGTGTGTGTACGGTGGGAAGGGAAGTTGGAGGAGTGGTTTTCGTATTACAAATTTTAAATTAAATCAACACAACAAAGCAAATATAAAATTTATTAAAGGCTGGAAAATAAAATGAAAAAGAGTTAGGGCTAAAGCCTTGTTTAACCAGTATAAAGTACAAGTTTTCGAACTCAAAACTTTAAAACAGTACTAAAATAAAAAATCCTTTCCAAAATTAATTAAACTTTAGAATTCAATATTGTTACAAATTTGAAAGAAGAGGAAGGAATCCATTTGTGTGTGTGTGTGTGTGTGTGGGGGGGGGGGGGGGGTGCGTGTGTGTGGGTGGGTGTGTGTGTGTGTGTTAGCGTGGGGAAAATTTACGTGATCGGTTGGTTCGGTCGTCCGTGTTTATCTTCGCGATTATCTTCGGTGAATTGCACCGGTACTAAGTGCATTGATACCACGTTAGAACGTTTTGCTCTTCTCGTTGTAAGCGCGCGGAGAAATTCGGTGAGATGTGACGGTGCTAGGTGCATTGTACGTGTATGACAATGCCACGTTGGGACGTTTTGCTCTTCTCATTTTAAGCGCGCGATAAAATTGTGCATTGTACGTGTATGACAATGCCACGTTAGGAAGTTTTGCTCTTCTCGTTATAAGTGCGTGGTAAAATTCGGTGAGTTGCACATGCGCCAAGTGCATTTTACGTGTATGAAAATGCCATGTTAGGACGTATTTGCTCTTAATAAAAACGCGATGTACTCGATAGTGTGCGACGCGACGATCATTAAATATTTAACTTTGCTTTGATCACATCCCTTTCCAAAGGGAATCCCGATCTTATTTACCTTCCCCACTAACAAACCACCCTTCCTGTGACGACCGTGGAGATTTAGAGGTGTATTCGGTCTCTAGTAGCAACGGAAGTCGAGCTAACAATCTTTCCCTTTCCCCGATGAACCGTAAGGACGTGGCCGGCGCCGTTATTGACCATAAAAGATAAGGAACCTTCGAAACGTGTACACAGAAAATGGTAAGCTAATCCCAAGCCCCATTTATTTGGATCTATGTACAATTTTGATGGTTCTTGTCAATCACGGAGTAGCAACTACTGAAATGTACGGTTTATCTAAGCTCAAGCTCAAGCTCAAGCTCAATTGGATTAATTTAACCGTAGATTCAACAAATAATGTTTTTATCGCGGAAGGAAGGATTTATGTTGCAATAATTATTGCAAAAATCATGTGCTCGTACTGGTTTTTACGTACCTCAACAACTTCAAAATTATTGTTATGGTGCCATTTAGCACAGAAGGCATAAACATCAATAATTTGTCATTTTGTGAGGACTAAACTGATTTTTTCAACGTTATTTTTTAAAAACATTTATAACACTGGGTGACAGCCAAAAAATAGCCTAGGGTTTCTCAGCTGATTTAGACTAATTTTTGTGTCCTGAGTTAGAATATCACATTGATTTTGCTGTATCAGGTCAACTTTTTGAGATACAATATTCTAATATCCTGACCTGATTGAACAAAATCATGGTCATTTTCGGACTCAGGACGTCAATATTAGTCTAATTCAGTTGGAAAACCCTGGACTATTTTCAAAAAATCTTTTTTTGTTACTCCGTGTAATCAAAAGATGGACAAAGTTGCTGCATACATTTAGGGGTAAAAATTATAAACATTTCTTAAAATTTTTGGCCTTGAAAACGAATGAAATTTTTGCCTTCATGCAATTCCCTAGGTCCTCGCACTGTTTCCATGATCTTTTTTTCTCTAACTTAAGCATTTAATAGCGTTTAAGCCATTTTTTCTATACAGGCTTTTTAATAGAAAATATTCCTTTTTTTAATATCCAAGAATTGTCACCAATTTACCATAAAAATAACACTTAAACTAAACCTAAACAAAGAAAAAAGTTGAACTTTCACATAAAACAACCCGTTTGCTCCTTAAAACTTAAAATTGATCAGGATGAATGTTTGTGAGCCTTCGAAAAACCAGATATTTTAAGATTTAAAAATTATATTTTAAATAATATCAAAAATCTCCTAATACAAACCAAATTTTGCTTATTTGTAGCTCAATTTATAGGCTTTCAAACTTAGTAAACAGTTTTCAGATATTTCAACTTTATACTTAGTTAACGATGATTATCTGTAAAAATTTCATGTTGAGCAAAGTTACCCCGATGATCAAAGTTCTCCCGGTTTACGGTACTAATTAAAAAATCGACATATTAAAACGAAACAAAGGAAATTGTAAATTTTGTTATTCAGAACTTAAAATAAAATGATGCGTATAGTTAAAACATGAAATTCACCATTAGACATTTCATGTTTTGACTTAAGCTTCATACCTCTTAGAGATCATCGATTTCATTTCTTTTTATTTTTTTTTTCAATTTTTTCATAAGATGATCAAATTAAAAATTTAAATTTAGAGCATTCTATTTAAAATTTAAATTTAAGTCAAAACGTTTGTTTATTACAGCTTTTCAATTCTTATAAACCTGGCTTGTTGCAAATTAGCATTTGAGTATTAAATTGATTTCTTTATTACAGAAAGGTTATGAAACCGTTTATTATGTTTCTTTTTATTTGAAATAATACGAAATCAAACTTTTATGAGTTCAAATTGAAACTCAATTAAAAAACACATTTTTGCACCTGAGATTTAATACTGAACTAACTTTATTTATTTTGAATTTTGTATCTTGTGGATTGGATGCTTAAAAATAAATTTGGAATTAAGGTTCAAAATCGGTTCCATGTTTTGAAATGTGATTTCAAATTTTCATGTGCAAGAAACGGCTAAAAGTATTCCCAACCAGAGGTTGGAAATGGAGTAATTGAAATTCAAGATTTCTTCCAAAAAACTCGAATACTATATCTTTTACCTAAAATAAACTTCTTATGGTCTTCGAGAAAGTTTATTCTGAGAAATATACTATAGTGTTGTCTCCGTCTTAAAAAAATAATTGCATTATGCGCACCCCAAAAGCAGCCGAATCCGGTTCTAAAATTATTGGCAACATGAAAAACAGCAAATTGGGTAGACCTATGAAGGGAAAAGTGTTCCTAATTACAACGTTAAATGCGTCTACAGCTGATTGGCGAAACGGCTGGTAAAACTACATATCTAATTATTGCATTTTTAGGATAATACGCTTTGAACATAAGGCATGAAAAAATTTAATGAATTTACTAACTCAAAAATACCTTTATCATACCTTACATTACATCAATATATTTTGATTTTTAAAAATTATGCGTAAAGAAGCCCATAACAAAAACCTGGGTGATTTCATTTTTGATTTCATTCAGATGAACATAAAAATACAGCAAATTAAGGCTTTTGCGAAGATTTAATAATGATTAGAAAGTGGAATAAGAAAGTGTTTATGTGTGCCCCCATCATGTTTGTAAAATGCCTCTCTTAGGATAGATAACAATTAAATATAAATAGATTTTCATAACTCAAATTTCGCCCTAATCAACTCCTTGATAGAGAATTGAAGATCTTAAAACAGATTTCATTAAAGTTTTTCTTATGGCAATCCTAACCTTTTTTTTATTCCATAAAATTATATGGGGCAGAGATTTTTATAAAACTTCACCTTTGTGGTATGAGAGTTATAATTTTTTAGCATTTTCAATGAAATTATACGGAAATATTGCCAGAAAAACAGAAATTTTGTCCAATACATAAATAGAATAGGCACATTTAGCCCGCACGGTTTGAGGTTCGGCATTTTATGCAATAGTTATACTGAAGGGTAAATACAGTTAAACTGAATGAGTTTTCAACATTTAAATTACCCCAATGTATAGAAAACAGATGACTTCTCATGTGTACACAGTTGTACATTAAAACAAGATTAAATATGTCATTTTTAATGTTGGGATTGTATTTTAAACTTGTACTAGTACTAGAAGCAAATACTAGTGCTAATACACTCCCAACATCGATTTTATTATTTCAATGCCGAACCTTTTTATCCAGAGGGGTCACTAAAAGGGATATTTCACTTATAAAGTAATAGTAATTGACACTAGTGCAAGGACAAACCCAACATTGATGTTCCAGACGGGATCAAAAGTTAAGTATTTTTAGCTTTTTCTAGCATCAGTACTAAAACACCTCCAATATCGATTTTCTTAAAAATACCACAAAGATGGTAAAACGACTGTAATTGAAACAAAAATAAGATTTTCTTAAACCGCATCAAGACATTTTTCATCCGTCGGGTCACAAATCGGGATAGAAAAGGAAGTACTTTCGATTTGTACTAATAACTGATTTAATGCTCATTAGCCTACACCTCCAGCATCGATTTTTTCACTCAATATGATTAAAAGTGGATTAGAACATTTGTGCATGTAACAAAAAAACACCTCAAGTATTAGTTTCGTAATCCACGCGCCGAAGGCTTTTACCAGATGGCTCACGAAATGATGGATTTAAAGTGAAGTATTTTCCACTTATACAAGTGCTAGTAACTAGTAAAAGTGCTTCTAGACCCCCAACATCGATGTTACTAATCTCTCTTGCGAGCCCTGTTATCTGTTGGGTCGCCGACAAGAGTGTTTTTTTTTTGTGAAACGACTAGTGCTAAACTACCCTAAACATCGATATTCTGAATGTTTATATCAAATATTTTGACACTGTGAGTTGCAATATAGGCTTTTCAGGGGTGGCAGACATTTCAAAGGGCGGGCCAAATTGAAAAAAATAAGGTTTGCTTGCGAGCGGAATGATAGAAAAATTTGTATTCAAAGGAAATAATAAAATCACAGTTAAATACGTTATTAACAATGATAATTCCTGCATATGGCTGGGTTACCTGATGTTTAAATTCATCTTATATAAATAAGTAATTTTTGTCACATGTTTTTTTACCAATCCTTCATTTGATTAAGATTTATTTTAAAACTTTTTGAAATATTGGTCACTAGCTCACGGAACGTACCTATCTATATCAAAAAACATTTTTCCATCCTTTTAAAAAGATTTTTCAAATACGAACACATCTCAGTGAAACTCCAGTTTTCTTAGAAGAGATCTGAATTATACTTAAGACTGAAGAGTACATCGTTCATATTTTATTCAATATTTTAAATCCAAAGTTATATTTTCTTTATCTTGATCTACATCTCTAGTGATTTTTGAATTAAAATTTTTGTTTTCTGATACTACTTTCCAAACAAAATTTATACTCTTACCTCTAACTCAGGATTGAATGAATCACTACCCAAATTTTTAATACTATTTTCGGCAGTTAAAACAACCCAATAAAGTTATGGAAGGTGTAAAATTTTATAAACTTACAGCGGTCTTCTGTACATACATAAATACAGATCTCGTTAGGTTATTTGAATTTGGTTAAATTTGGAGAGTTACACCTTTTTCTGTTTGAGTTATGCAAATAATTTTAAAAAAATCAAAAATTTACAGAGCAGAGTTGTGATTTTTTTAAATTTACAAGTTGATCGATTTTTAAAAACGGAATTTGGAGAATAGAATTCAAGTTATGAAGAGCTGTAAATATAAAATTTGATTATGATGCGAGTGACTATTTTTAATCGATATTTTGGTTTGATCTCAGTGTCTGCCCGATGCCCTCAAAACTTTTATCACAACGGTGGAGAAACTTTTCATATCAACGGTATGAAGGAACCTAAAAATAATGGGAGATCATATCAGTCAACTGTGCGGATTTCAGCGGCTAGACTAAATGGATTGAAAGTATTAGAGAAACTTGAAGTATCAAAGAATGAAAGAACATAAAATGAATTTTTCGAAAAAGTAATCTGGCTTTATGGGGCCTTCAGTGGACAAGAAAGGGTAAATTTGCTGTTTTGATACTGAAAATGCATTATACAAGGTATAAACCTTCAAAGTCAACTTTAATTTGTAATTCTTTGATAAAAAAAAAAACCATCAAATCGTTCATAACACGTTATGTCTCATCTGTATCAGTATCTTTTGAGACATTATCAAATAACTATATAACGCGTTTCTAGGCTAGACATAATCACAAGTTTTCGAAGAAGAACTCACTTTCGCACTTCAGCAGCCGAATTCCGGTACTTGAAGAAAATCTCCGAAAATCTCTTCTAGAAAAGAAATTCTAAAATTGTCGTTCTCTTCAAAAAAATGTCTTTTCTTCTTGGCTGATTCCGAAAAAGTAAAGAGAAAGAAAAAAAAACCAAATGTAAGAGAAGAAAAAAGTATAGTTCACCACGGTGTGTCAAAATACGTTATTAAAAAATAAAAATGACCACCAAAACGGCACTCGGCATTCGAAAGATGTAGTATTCAGGCATCCATCCTGCAAATTTGGAAATGTTTCATCGGGCTTTTTTGAAATTAGAGCGATTTTAAATTTTATGTCAATTTGCATTAGATTTTCAATGGGGTTTTTCGACCTTATGTTCTATGACCATGGATTTTTCTGACTACATATTACATATGACAATTACCCAGTTCTATAACTTTATAAAAAATTTCATGCCGACAACTTTGTCGAAAACTGGAAAAAGATTTGAGTTGATCCTGAAAAGTTATTGGCAATTTTCTAAAACTTTTTTAGACTGATTGAAATTTTTCCATGTTTCTTTTTTCTTTTCAATTCAGCTTCACTAAAAAGGGAATATCTTTCCAGGCGTAGTTTGAATCGATTTCGGGTCTTCAACAATTTTTTCCGCGCTTAAAATGTGCTTAGTCGAACAAGGTAAATAGCGTAATATTGGCTACAAAATAGTCTTTTTTGATAACCTTCGTGGATTCAACAATAAAAATAAACGATATTTTTTATTTAAAATTGAAAATCAACACAGATATAGTCGGTAGTTGTTTTAATTAGACCAATCGACAGTACAAAGTTTCTTTATTAACCCTCCGTTCCAAATTCTGTCTTAGACTTAAATTTCTAATTGAAACATGTTCAGCTGATTTAACCAAAATTTTATCATTTACTGAAGTAAATATCCTGAATTCAACATATCATTATGACATATGAAAATTCTCATATTATTTTTATCAATAAAACGAGCTCATAGTTGATTTGCTAATATCATTAAGTGATTTTCTCAACATGAATATTTCTATAGCTTTAATCTTATCATTATCTAGATCCAATTCCCTGAGATTTTTAAGTCTTGTGGTGTTTCTTCAGTTACTGAAATTAAATTTCATGTTTTTTTTCTGAATTTTGAGAACTCAGGTTCTTTGTTTAAGGTACTAAATTCATTTGGATTCCTTATCTGCCTTTTTCAATGATAACTGATTCTGTTTTTTAAACATTCAGTCTTTATTTTGATTATTTTTTAAGTCGATCATTTCTGCACTTATACCCCGTTGGCTTTGAGGGTATCGCATGAAACTTTTATCACATTTAAAATAACAATTTGATAACCATTTTGTTATCTGTTATAGTCCACTACAGCATTTAAGAGATGATCATAGTACAACTTATATAATATTGGTTGCGTTTTAGGGAAGTTGAGGATATGTTGCATAAGACTGAAAGCAGTTTAAAACAACACCTGGCACCGCGGTATGAGTGCTAATCATTAGCACATTAGTCAACAGTCCAATTTGGCTAAGCCCGATTTATTTTGAACCATTGATTTGGTGTGATTTTTAAAGCCTATCATTATGATTTTTTTGAAATTCTTTCTCCAAGAATATGAATTTCACCGATGTGTCGAAAATAAATTTTCAACAAATTTGAATCAGAAATCTGGGATCTAGATCTGAAATCTGTACCCGAGATCCGATTTTAGATTTCAGATTAAAATGTTAGCCTCAGATTTCAGATTCAGATTTCATATTCAGAGTTCAGATTCAGATACAGATTTCAGCTTCAGATTCCTGGTTCAGATTTGAATCTGAAACCTGAATATTAAATCTAAATCTGAGATCTGAATCTGAAATCTCAATCGATATCGAGTTTAGACACAGAGAACAGAGTTCTGACCCAGAACAAAAATGAGCCGAAAACGTGTGTAAGAATTTGAATTCAAATACGTTAGTACTTCGATCAAATATTACTCAGCATATAGCCACTAGATGGTCCTGATTGCTAAGTGAACGAAAACAAAACGAACTGCCCCGTTACTCAACAGGGGTGCCAGGTGTTTTTTTAAACTGCTTTCAGTCTTATGCAACATATCCTCAACTTCCTAAAACGCAACCAATATCATGTAAGTTGTACTATGATCATCTCTTAAATGCTGTAGTGGACTATAACAGTGGTCATCTGTGTTGATTTTCAATTTTAAATAAAAAAAAAATCGTTCATTTTTATTGTTGAATCCAAGAAGGTAATAAAAAATGACTATTTTGAAGCCAATATTACGCTATTTACCTTGTTCGACTAAGCACATTTTAAGCGCGGAAAAAAATTGTTGAAGACCCGAAATCGATTCAAACTACGCCTGGAAAGATATTCGCTTTTTAGTGAAGCTGAATTGAAAAAAAACTTAAGAAACATGGAAAAATTTCAATCAGTTTAATAAAGTTTTAGATAATTGCCAATAACTTTTCAGGATCAACTCAAATCTTTTTCCAGTTTTCGACAAAGTTGTCGGGTATGAAATTTTCTATAAAATTATTGAACTGGGTTATTGCCATATGTAATATGTAGTCAGAAAAATCCATGGTCATAGAACATAAGGTCGAAAAACCCCATTGAAAATCTATTGCAAATTGACTTAAAATTTAAAATCGCTCTAATTTCAAAAAAGCCCGATGAAACATTTCCAAATTTGCAGGATGGATGCCTGAATACTACATCTTTCGAATGCCGAGTGCCGTTTTGGTGGTCATTTTTATTTTTTAATAACGTATTTTGGCACACCGTGTCACCTATTCACCGCTAGACGTCTTTGACGTTTGTTTTCGGTGAGACTTTTCAAAACGACTTTTTGTTGGCACCGTGTTTCTCCCATGTTTCCCGATATTTAGCATGGTAATTAGAATAAAATTATATTTGTAATACTGAAAACTATTTATAACAGCAATATTCAATATTGTTAGATAAAATACTTCAAATCTTGCTCATCGTGCATGCAATTAAATATGAAAAAAACATATCGTTGAGTGTTGAAGGCATAATTGGAAGTTTTGAAAAATGAATCTAGAAAGTTACGTGTTTGTAAACAATCGGATGTGTTGATATGATTAAATATGTTATAGTTGTACATTCGAAAGTGTCATCCTTTAATGGGATAGCGTTCAATTGTTGATCCAGTAAGTTAATAAACTTCTTAGCCAAACATTTTGGCATTCGAAAGAGTTTTTCGAAATTTCCATCCGAAATATCAAATGGATTACTAATATCTCTCAAATAACGACGATGCCGAAGTAGTTCGATTTTTTCTAGGCGTTTATACCACTTTTTTTTTACATAGTAATATGATCCAATCATTTGCTCCATTATTTTAAAGTTTTAATAGGTATTAACGTATAATTTAACAAAAACCTCACTGAAAAGAAATGTCTTTTGAAATTTCCGAAGCAAAAATGCCGAAGAAATTAAAAATCTCGTTTTCTATTTCAAACGTCAAAAATTGTCTTCTTTGAATTGACCGGAATGTCAATCTAAGAAAATTTCGCAACGAAAAAAATCCGAAGAGATTGAAAATTATGTTTTCTTTTTTAAACGTCAAAAAATGTCTTCTTTAAATTCACCGGAATTCCAAGACAAGAAAATTTTGAAAATGTCTTCAATAATTTCTTTTCTTTCACGACATTTTTTGCCCGGAATTCGGCTGCAGATATCATGAAAATATCACAGTGAAATCCATTAATTTCTGGTTTTCGACTTTTAATTACTAGTAATAAAAACAGAGTTGAATTGACGATTTTATTTCAAAGTGCACAAGAATTTAGATCCAGAATTCAGATTTAAAATTCAGATTTCAGACTCAGATCCAGAGTTTAGATTCAGAAATCAGATTCGGCGTTAAGATCCATAATTCATAATTCGAATCATAATTAAGAAAATCGCTCATTATATTAGAAAATTACATTTTCGTTAAACATCATGTTGAAAAATCAATTTATGATCACAAATCACTATTTTTATTTGATAATTTTAGTGAACTTTCAAAACAGTGTTAAACTTATCTTCTAAGAGTTACCTAGTAAGAAAACAGTTTCATTGAACTCATTCCCTCAAAAACACACATACCTTCAAACTTCTAGGAGACTCCTAGGAGCTACTGCGCAGCATCCGTACGAAAATCATCCCCCGACGACGGGATATCCTTGTGCCCATTTTGAGATCTCATCTGTCAAA